>NW_009221400.1:4338-20118 GCF_000690835.1 Fulmarus glacialis | reverse complement strand
AAAGGTGGGTAGTGAAAGGGTAGAAACACAGAGAGAGATCTTTGGGAGCAGCGATCCATAACAAGGTTGCCACGTCTCAGAAGAGCCAGTCAGACTGGCTAGACACAGGTTACTGAAAGAAATACACACCAAGGACATCCAGATCTCAGCATGCAGGAAGAGACACCCTGAAGTTTCAGGATGGTTCTTACCTTAGCAGCTAGAGGAAGGTCTGTGCACATTTCTGGTACTGAAAGGTCTTGCAAGTCCTTCATAGGGTCTCAACCCTCCCTCACAGCCAGATCCATCTTTAGCATTGGAGTTTTCTCCTCCCCCCAGCCAAGGCAAAATACTAGAAAAGCACCTGCCTCCGCACCACACCTTTAACAAGGACCTGGGATTCAATTAACACTAGTGCCATTGACCTGTGTGGTTTCCTCCCAGAGAAGAGCCTGATAGCACTCTCCCTGCTGAGAGCCAGTAAAAAACATCCTCTCCAAGCCAAGAAACACCAGAAGGCAAGTAGGAGCAGAGACGATAGTAAAGCACAGACAGCACTTCCCCCAGGCACCTGGTGTGTGTTTCTGCATGGGAAAAGTCTTGCATTTTAAAAGATATCACTGAAGCCTGAGAAAAAAAACCAACTGTGAAAGTAATTGTCTTTCTGAAAGGGAAGTTAGATTAACTGTTACAGGCATCAGCCACCTGGTGAAGGTTTCTCAGTATCACCCAAGGTGAGAATGGAAACTGTTGGGGTGATACTGGTCAAGCCCCATTCAGACACTCTGCTCCAGCTTACAGGCAACTCTGGTTGAGTTAAATGCCTTCTCAAAGGGCACAAAAAATAAGAGCTTTGCTTATAGTAGACAAGAACATCCACCTGGGCACCGGACCAGCAGTACTGCAACGGCTACACTCTCACCTTGGGTGATACTGAGAAACCTTCCCCAGGTGGATGAGGTCTGTAACAGTCAGCACAACTTTCTTCTCAGAAAGTCATTTACATTTGCAGTTAGTTTCCCTTCAAGGCTTCAGTGATCCTGGTGGGGGGAGGGATGGGGACACAGATTTCACCACTGCAGCTCACACATCTATAGGCTCCATAAGGAGGCATGGGTTTAAAAACTCTGGCACAGATGTCTGAAATCCTGACAGAACAGATACATATCAGGTTCCCACTTCCTACTTTTCCTCTTTCACCCTCAGCTAAAAGCAGAAACATCGCAATACGTGATACCGAAGTGCAGTCTAGCACGCAGAGCTTTGACAAAGGGAACAAAACCCTGAGCTCCCTTAACCCTGAAGTCCTCAGAGATCCTGTGCCTAGCCCACTCCTCCACTGGGATACTGGATACCCGCTGCCTTACACAGCTCATGAAACACTCTGAGGAGCCACAAGATTGGCAGCTGGAGGGGACATCACGCTTCCTTCACACGCCGTCTCTGACAACGTTAAGCAGAGCTCACTCCACAGCTTCATGGCACAGAGAACAGATGAAGAATCTTATCCAATGATCCCAAATAAGCCAATTGCCTGTTACAACGCTCCCTGCTCCAAAAGCATGTGTCAGAAGGTTACAGGAGAGGCTAGTAAGCTGAGTGGCGTGCTCTTTAGGCAGGAGGAATCCACCCAATCCTCTCCAAGAGTTACTCAGAAAGGCTGGAAACTCCAGCAGGGCCAGCAGCCAGAGAGGGGGGAGAACAATTGGAGATCCCAAAGCAAGGAGGCACCCTCCAGCCTTGAAAGCTGGCTCTTCGCAACACCTGGCTATGGCAAAACAGCCCATAAAAGCCTAATTTGGCTTCATCCTATCTCCACCTCTGGAGCACCCTGCTCACTAGGAGACACAACAAACCGCAGTGCCAGGACATGAGAGTGTGGTAGATCAGTACCGTCCCTCTACCCACTACTGCTTCACTTCAAAGCTGGACATAAACATAGACCAGTCATTTGTGTACCTCTACTCGCCCAGCCAAGAGGACAGCAGCCTTGTGGGGACAGCCAGATGCTGCTCTGGTAGCTGACGCTCTCAGTACGCCAGCTTCACAGCAGCTCTGCGATGCATGCAATTTCCAAGAGACAGAAGGGCCCCTGCTCCCAAGCTGGGCAGAAAGCGATGCAGAGTTGGCAGCAACACTTGGCACCAGAGTCAGGCAAAATATTCTAAGAATCAAGACAATGTGCTGAATTTGCATTTGCGAGGGCTGGCAAAAGTTGTAGGCATTTTGCATGTCACAGTTGCTCAGTGAAGTTTCTCCATGAATTGCAGCTGTTTGAATGCCCATAAAACAGGCAAGGGTTGTTTCCAGCGGGGCAGTGCCCATTTGCCCATGCAGATGAGGAAAACCAGAACTAGTAGCAGGGAGCAGGACATCTGAAAGTCCAGCCCCATCTGATTCATTAGCTAGTTACCATGGTTTGCTTGTAATGTTCTGTAGAAGAACATTTTTGAGACTTCACAGTGTCTCCTCTATTTTACAGAGGCCAGAAACGGGAAGTTTATTGCCTATGGCTCCAAAAGAAGCCCTTATTAAGCCTCAGACTTCTATAGCTAAGCAGCCTATTGCCTACAGGCCAGACTATTGGTCTCCCTCTTCTTCACCCTCCAGGACAATGGTTCCTTATGCAGATCTCACTGCCCTGCCTCCTCCTCACTGCCTCATCACCTTTCCAAATGCTGATTCTTTGGGGTTGTCTCATCACTTCCACTTTACCAGCCTTTCCCACCCTTTTGCTGCCTCCCAGTAGCAACATGCAGTTGCTCTCCGGTGCAGAGCCCAACTCAATAAACTCAGAGTTTCTTAATGCTCACTCCATATTATGCCCCAGCTTTACGGAAGCAACAACAGCAGCCTTTGCGAAAAGGCTGTCTGAGGGTTTTCCTGAAAAACAGTTCACTAGCACTAACATAGCCGCAGTGCCACCAATGTTTCCAGCATTGCAAGTCTTACCACAGGAAAGGAGTTGGCAGCTGCTGGTAATATCCAAGACCTTAGAGGTCTACAGACCTGTTCTGATCTGGCATCATGTGAGGGCCCCCATTCTTTCTACAGCCAAGAGAGATGAACAAGCAGCAGGTATCCCCCTCTCTCCCCTGACACACACTATGCTAATACAAAAGCTAAGAGAGGCTGTAGATATCTTTATGTTAGCTAGGGACGATGACTCAGTTACACTCATGTGGCTGCAGATGTCTTAAATCTTGGCCAACATAACTTTTGACTTGAGTAGGAAAAACTGTCCCCATTTTAAAGCCAGACTAGTTAAAAAAAAAAAAAAAGTTTCACTGCATAGTTCCCTCTCTGAGCAAGTCACCATCTCAAATCAAGCTGGAGACTGACATGAGGCTGACACAGAGAGGAACAGAGTAAACGCACAGACCAGCAGGAAGAGAGACTGAATTATGAGCCACTGAACAGCCTTTCCACGTGTCCTGTCACGATGTTTGTGACTGCCAGAAGGGAATTATCCCAGGGAGGTCAGATTCTAAACATGCTCTTCATACTGAGAGCCCTTCTCTCTCCTCTAGGACTTGTTTACACCTATTAGAACACATGCTTTCCCCTTTCTTTTCCCAGAAGGGTAAGTGCAAACTGAGCAGATGACATAATCCAACTTTTAGACACAGTCTGCCTGACAGTTTTTTCTATCTCTGCTTTCTGAGGACATGTACTATGGAAAAAAAAAAAAAAAAAGAAAACCACAGCAACTGCAATGCAAACCAGCAGAGCTTAAGGGCGATCTGAGTGGGGCATTTCTAGAAGACTGCTGCACTGAGAAGGGAGAAGAGATTTCAACAACTCAAAAGACCATTAGCACCCTCAGCAGGTATAAAGCCACCATCTCACTCTCTCTAACCTGGCTAACTCATCCACCAGGTCCTTTAGGCACAAGTGCTGGCAGAACGGCAGAGCTTCCAGCACTATTTAACTTTCCCTCTTGAGGAGCTTCCACAGCAAGCTGGTAGGAAGTGAGGACAGAACCCCCTGCAGACTAGCTGGCTACAGTATATCCTACTATGCAGCCAGGCATAGAGCACAATGGCCTTTATGCTAAAGAGAAAAATAATTTTCCATATGACAAGTCAGCATCAGGAACAGATTCCACACTGCCCTCAGAGAAACAGACCAAGACTGCTGAAGAGAAGCAAGCAGCAAACCCAGTGTGCAAGGACAGATGGCAAAAGAAGATGTTCTCCAATCCTTCCTTCCATTTGCTTCATAGGGACTGCCAAAGAAGCTGACGCAGTCTGCACATCTGCATGCTCCACATGACCTCCACTGGGATGCCTGGCAGCCATACCCTTGCCTTGGGAAATGACTTTCAGTCAGTGCTGTGACTTGCACTCAGACACAACTCCATATATTTCTTAGGTAAGCACTTAGATTAGTTCATTGCAAGTAACTGACTGACTAGAAAAAAAGACAAGATAAGGAAATCCCCTGAACAGAAAACAGTCAAAGACTGGGAGAACAGTAGTGGGGGCATGTCCTCTGTGTGCTTGCCTTGCTTTTGTTCTTCCCTAGGCATTTGCTTGTAACCACTGCTGGAGATTACTGGGCTAGAAGAACTCCCGGTCTGTGGCAGCACAGCTATCCTCATGCTCCCCTAAAACAACTCAGGCCAGTTACTTCCCCGGCAGAGCACAGAGAGGGAGGGAGAAGCTAAGCATGTCTAGCAGTGATAACTGCGCAGAAGAAAGGCCAGACCTTACCATAAGTGACCATAAGCAGCAAAAAGTTGGCATTGCGGAGCAAGCGGAGGATTGATTGCACGTAGGAATACTCCTCTGTCGGTCTTGACTGGATCAAGGCCTGAGCTCGGCTCGGAGGGTGCGGGGGCTTCTCCTTGAAGACTGAAACCAGACACAAAGTACACCTGTTTGTAACAGTGCAATCAGGGAGCCTGAGCACACACTGTGAGTAGAGCCATTTGAGGGACAGCAGAGGGGCTAGTAAAACCAAGCGTACAAAACACACCATCGTCCTTAAGCTTTGATCTCCATGCATGAAGTTAGCGAGGAACAGGAGAGAATAGGGTCTCTCCAACAATAACTCCTGCCACTGGGGAAACACCTTGTCTTCAATTAGCTTTTTGTGTACGCAGTATCTGGCAGCAACAAAAGAGTTGTCAGGACTAGTAATGCCTTTGACTCCAGGAGGATGGCCAGCCAGCTGTAAAAGTGTTGCGTGGAGTTACAAATGCAAAAGTGGAATGGGAAAAGCCAGCTAGCAAAGGTGGCCTGGTGCCCTTCAGTGCCCAGTGCCTAGGGAGCAATGACCTACGCCAGGTTTTATTTCAGGCCTAGCACTTCTTAGGCTGGCCAAGCCATCTGCTGTCCCTAACTAGCATTAAAGTAGCATCTAAATATCCCAGTTGCAGGCGATACTGCTGTACCAGGTGCTAGACAGCCATTTTTGTACCTTGTCTATTCCCTGCCCAAGATTCTTTAAAATCTACATCTGATTCAGCCACCAGGCAACATGAACAAGCTGCCAAGAAAAGTCTATAAAAAAAAAATTATATGGAGTTCAGCAGACAAGCTCTGCTCTCCAGTGAGCTTGCCAATCTTTCATACTAAAGATCTGGCTTCCACTTTACATGTTAAGCAAGTGAATTGCACCTTTGGTGTCCTGCTACTGCCCTTAATGCTTCCTTCTCTCCACTCATAACCGGTTACCTTTTTTTCTTCTTGGAACAGCTTGTTCCTCTGATGCCATATAACCTGCCTCTTCCTTCCTACCCTTAAGAGGCAGTCAGGTCCAAGACATAACCCAAGGCCCAGCACTCTGTTTGCAAGCAAGATGAACCTTGGAAGATTTCTGTTGGCTTTTAAAGGACTTACTCATGCCAGGGTTTTATTATGCAGGCAATCAAAGGATGAAATGAACAATTTGGCAGGCTCACTCACAACCTCTTGTAGTCCCTTCTACATGTGCTGTTCACCAAGGGCTTGATGACCCTGTCAGCTGCATGCTAGGACACATCCCCAGATGACCTCCCCGGCCCATTTCCTAGCACACAGGCCCCTCACACACACAGGCTGATCTTCTCAGTCCCACCTGGTTTCATGTGCACGCTCCCACCTCCTTACCTATGACAACCAGGATGAATAGGGCTGTTGCCACGCCTGCAGTCATGAAGAACATGATGCTGATGTGGTAGGCCAGCTTCTCCACATCCTCCACATTGGGAACCAGAACTGGAGGGACCAGAAAGCCTACAGCGATGCCGAGCTGAGCAGGAGAGAGAGGGGACACACAGAGGTGTGACATGGAACCACAATACTGCCACCACCCCACAGCTCAGCCCCCTGATGCCCAGTAAGGGCTCAAATGAGCCTAATCCAATTTCACAACCAAGGTGAAAATCTTCTTTATCACCCAACAATTAAAAGATAAAAGCCAGCTACCCATTGCAATTAGGCCATAAGAGAGGTCCCCCCACTGCACTCACAACTGTCAGGATATTCAAGGCAAGGTTTTGAAATAGGATTGAGCAGAATGAATACCTGCCTCCATTCAAGTGGAGGTCTTGCTTCCCCTGTCCTCCCCCACGCATGTATGTTCCTGTCCACACACACATCCCACTCCTTATCTTGCACCTGCTCTGGTGCTGGCCTGATCACCAGGTAATCCAATCTTGCTCATTAAAAATAGCAGAAAACAAGACCATCAAAACCCACCACAATTCTTTGCTGGGTTAATGAGTTGAACCAATTTATTTTCCAGCCAGACAAGCGCAAGGGCCGAGACAAAAACCTGCCCACTTCTAATGAGAGAGATATTAATCTGGCTCAGCCACTTTATGACACTGTTTCCTAATGAGCCCCCTCCCAAGACACGGCTCACCCCATGACCACTAGGAGAACCTAGAAAAACATCAAGGTTGAGAGCGAAGGAATTGCTGACGACACGTACCCTAAACATCGAGGTTGCGTGATGGGGATTGGCAATTGCCCCTGGATAAAATGCTTGGCTTTAGAGCTGCAAGAAGAAACCCCTGCAGCTCTGGCCTCTACTGCACCAAGAGCCCCACATATCCAGCTGAGGAGCTCCTGCAGTGGCAGCACACACTTCAGTGTCGCTATTTCTCCAGGACAGCGACAAGGAGCTGTAGCAGCACAGGCTTTGCCACACTGATAAGTGGGACTGACAGTGGCACAGACCTTCAGTGCCACCCTCAAATGGGAGAGAGAAGAAATAGCTGCTTTGGTGCTTAGGAGCACACTCTGCTTTTCATAAAGTGGGAGCCAAAGTGCACTCAGCACATTCATGAGTACTCTAAACACAAGAGGAGCCTACAAAAGCCACTTTTCCCCCACCTTGTGTTTCACTGTTTGTGGCTGCATTTCAATCACCGTTTGGTTCCCAAGCACTGTGTATTTACCTGTTCCCCCGACCATTCCCAGCACTTGCAGCCCTCTCAGACATCAGAAAAAAAGCCATGCTCAAGCTCAGCTCTTGCTTGCTCTCAAGGCTCTGCACGCTCACCCATTTGGGTCAAAAGCAATTTTTTTTTTAGCAACACCCTCACTTTTGCTATTTCCTGATTTAAGCCTATGTCTGCTGTTGTGGACAGCGATAAGGCACACACAAGAGCCTCCAATAGATGGAAGGACTGAGAAAGCACCCAAGAAAAAGAGATGCCAGGTGGCCATGCAGCCATTCTCATACTTCCTTGAAACAGAGATTTCCAATCTCTTTTGGAGGCTGTACCATTTGCCTGGAGACAGGAAAGCGCTAACAGTACCAGAACAGTGCTAACTGAACCAATACAGACTAGCAGCATAAAAAAAATCCCACCCACAGTGGTTATTCATGCTACACCAGTACAGCCTCTATAGAGCCACTGCCCTCATCACACTACGAGAGGAGGTAGGAGTATGCAGAATATGGAAATGAGGATATAGCCAAATTAAGCCTATTGCATTATAGGAATTTCCTATAGGAAATTTCCTATAGGAAACATTTCCTTATAGGAAATTTCCTTATAGGAAACATGAGATTAATAGGAATCAATTAGCACCACCATGACGCGTTGTCTCAGGATAATGGACTGGAGAGGATACTGTTTATGCCTCACTGACCACTGAACAGCAGCAAGACAGCACCACTAGCCAATTGCTGCCCTACAGAAGGATTCTGCAGTGCTCAATGTCTTCATAGTGCCTGGAAAGGGTCTATTACTCTACAGGTATGGAAAGCAAGGACCAAGAAAGGCAAGGACTGTGCTCCACATCCAAGCATGTCAGCATACAGAGCAGAACGACCCAGGAGTCCTGTAACTCAGGCACGAGCTCAGACATGTTGCCTGGGCTGCCTTCTAGCAAAAACTCCTTGTGCTTTCTGCATGCTTTCTCTGTCATATCTCCATGTTTCTGGGATGCCGATGGACTCATTTTGGAAGACCCACTCACTGGCCAGGATCAAGATCACAGGACAAATACATTTCAGGTGCCATATCTAGTAGTTGGGATAAAAATCAGCTTGTGCCGTCCAGCCCCAGAAAACTCTCCACAAACTCCCTCCTCCTCCATCTAGCTGGTGGATTTTTGAGACAGGAAGAATGCTTGTGTTTCAAACAGAGCTATCTGCTAGACTCAGACACCCTATTTAGCTCACAAACAAGTAACATTCAACCATGTCTGGCCAAACTTCTCCTGTGTCAAACAGTGCCCTCCACTGGGACCTGGAATAGCCTGGGTCAGGATCAGCAACAGGCATCTGTGCCGAGTTCCCACAGAGAGCCAGTGGGAAGAGTCACCAAGAGATTACAAATGTGCCCCACCGCTTCAGGGCACTGTCAGGAATGAGAACATTAGGGGGTTGGTTAAATGGACTGAAGACAGACACAGGTTGTGCTGTCCCTGATGGCAAGTCAAGGACTGAAAGCGCTTAGGAGGAAACTTAAGAGACCATTGGGAAGGTTAAACCTTTCTAACACCCACACAGCACAGGCAGCCTCTGACACAGGACTAAACTTGCCAGAGCTCAACTTTGTTCAGACATGGCCTATCCCCAGCCTCTCGTCACAGTGAGTCAAGTCTACTCTCCTGCTCTGCACTGCCTGCTGACTCCTGAGACTCACTGACTACCAGCGAGCACAACTATCAGCTGGCTTAGAGGCTTCCAGCTCTGATCTTCATTAAATTGCACTCCTCAACCTTCTCTGCACAAGGGAAGCAAACCTGCAGCTGCACAGAAAAGGCAACTGCACCAAACACAGATGCTCACAGAGATCACTTCTAGAGGGCAGAAGCCTGTTTGTCTCTGCAGCACATTTATTTTGCCTTGCTTCTGGCCAAAGTGCAGGCCTGTGCCTCCGGCATGCTTGCTCAGCCCAGGACACAGCCACATCGGGCTTCACTCCTATTTCCTTAGCATTCCCAAAGGTTCAAGCTTCGAGGAGAACTCTCAACATTGCTCCTTTCCATTCAAGGGAAGAGTCCTACTAGCTCTTACGTATCAGGTCTCACTTGTGCCCCTCCACCCTTTACCAAATAAGATCTATAAACACTATCCCAGAAATTGCTCCTTTGTCTTATCACCATTTCATTCTTGGAAAAACTGGGCTGGATTCCTGTGCTAGGTGCTTCTTGGCTTCCTGCTCTCTGCAATCACATGCTAGTCCCATGAGCTGCTGAACTGCAGCATAACAAGAACAGGAAAGGAGGAGAGATCCATGCTTTATTCTGACCTCTGACATAAGTTCCTCCAGGACCACAGTCAAGATTCACCCTTTTCAGGTCTCCCTCTAGCTTCTCCTTCCTGAAAAAGGATCGATCTGATGTACCTAGCAGAGAGAATATTGAGAATCTGTTTTGCAAATTGTTCAGAAATCCTTTACCTGGGAAGTCCTATAGTCATCGCTTACCCAAGGGGACACAGACTTACTCAGCTTTCTTGGACACTGCTGTTATCTTTTCAGAAGACCTGAACAATTTTTCTAACCATAAATGGATGTTTTGTCCTCTCTTCCCTTCCCAAAAAAGGAACCACTCTTATCCACTAGGAGTTTGTTAAACCTTTGAGAAGGACTAGGTGGTAGAAGGGGAAAAAAAAATCCCAACGATTGCAATAGCAATAGGTGCTACTTTTATATTTCAGAGCAACTGATGTTATTAATCCTGTGAAGATGAAGCCCCTTGACTTGACTAAAGCTGAAGATTTCCTGGAGGATATTCACAGACCCTGGGTTATTCATACCATTTTTAGCAATGAAGACAAGCTCTCATAAAACATGATGAGTATTATACAGCACAAGCTTTATCTTTCACAAGCAGATTTTTAGCCTGGTTCTCAGCAGGCCAGTGCCCACATCACCATCAGCCCAACAGACAATATTGTAACCATTTAACCAGAAAATTTAAAGATGCCTTAACAAGGGAAAAATAACTTTTCTCCCTTCTCCACACTTCTCACGTCAGGGCTGGGAAAATAAAGCAATGTAAAAACAAGGTTGGTTCTGCAACAGTCTGTGCTACCCTCCTTACAGAGACCATCAGTCATTAGGGTTCATAGTGCAGTCCCTCTCACCAGCATACAAATTAGCATCTCCAACCTTTGTACAGGCAGAAAGGTCTCCAAGACCTATATAGATAGGCTGTAGTTCCCAAAATTCGGCACATCATTCAGCATCCCCACACCCAAAACACGCAACACTGTCCTGATCTCCGAGAACCTCTCCTCAAGAACCAGGCTGCTGGCACTTTATTTTAAGAAGGCTTTGGGGTAATTTTTAAATAGATTACCAGGGAAGTCAACAACTACAGCAGAGTGCACTGTTCAGATGACTTATTCTTCAGAGGCTGATAAAGGATAGAAGGAATGTATTTCCTACCTGAATTTCGTCAAGGACCAGTCCCAACAACAACAACATCATATTCAAGATTCAAGCATACACAAGAACAGGCAACAAAACCAAATGCAAGTGGCTAATAAGATGGTATAAATGTATCCAAAGTCTTGAAATGGAAAACGGAATGTCTATTTAAGTTTAGCTGTTTGTATACTAAGAGTCTGCTGAAGAAAGATAATCAGTGCGGTATCAGCATAAAAATCATAAATGAATGATCGATGGAGGAGTGGGTCCTTAAAGAAGACTCAGAGTCAACAGGAATACAAAAGCCCTATAAAATTCCATAAGTAAGCACAAATATTGACAGAGGAGACCACCAAACCCAGAAGGTCAATTAAAGTGTTAAAAGACAGAAAGAGAGAGATGCTGCAAAGGCAGAAAAAATACAACAGTGAGATATTTCGACAATGCCCTTGCAGGCTAAATAAGCGTCATGACAGGGATGATGCAGAGACTGCATTTTTGGATTCCATAAATACTCTTTTCTGAGGAGAACCTATAAGAGGCAGCACAATTTGTGATTTAGACCTAAAGCAGCACAGTGTGACCACGATCAATATTACAGAATGGTTCTGCACTGCACTCAGATTCAGTTTCCTTGCAGCAGCAACAAAAAAAACACCCTCCAAAGCTCTATGGCAATATTTAACTCGCAAGAGGGAGCTGCCTAAAAGGAAAGAAGCTTGTTAAAAGGAAATTAAAAAGAAAAGACAAAGAAATGAAATGCTTACAAGTGGCATTAAGACTGTGTAAAGACACTGCATCAGAGGCTCAGTGTAAGCCTACAGAATATTAGCAAAAGATTTTAGAACAGAATAAAGGAATCACAGTTAAGTAAAAAAAGAAAAAACAAAAAAACACCCCACACCAGAAAAACAAACCACTCCCCCAACTCAAAAACTGGACATTATTCCTTCAAGCAAAGAAAAAAAAGACAGCAAGCTGGACCAAGCTACAGCAAAACCATAGGTAGGCCAAAAAAGGCTGCGGAACAACTTTACAAATCAAGTCAAAACTCTTCAAACACAGCAAAATCAGGAAGCCTGATCAAGACTGTAGGGCCAAAAGATGATCACTGTGGAAGGAGAACATTCGAGAAAGAGGGAGAACTAGAAGAAGTCTTGCACCAGCACTCACAACATGATATTTATGAGAGGTTTCCACATCAACAGAACCTCTTCACATGGCAAAAATCTGAAGCGCTATCAGTGGAAGATCTTAATCAATTTCTTTCAACTAATTTCTTCTACAAGGTGTCAGGACCAGATGGTATTCACCCAGGAGTTCAAAAGAACAAGTCAAAAGAAAACCCGCACTACTCACACACAAACACACCAAACTGCTAACTCGACTCTGTTACCAAATACGCAAATCAGGAGTGGAGGAAGGGAAAAGTGAGGTGAATTTTTAAGAGGCCTGACACAGGCAGGAGTCCCAGGAAACCCCAGGGCCAGCAGCCCACTGGTTTGGCCAAATGGGCAGAAACTGTAGCAATCAAAAGATTGAAGTTTACATGTTGATAAACACCAATACAACAGGCTTTTCAGACACTATCATTTCAACACAATCTCAGCAAGTTCCCAAGCCAAGACTTCAGAGAGTTAGGAGGATACACTCCTTTTTTACTGTCCTTCCCTTAGCACCTACCAGTGACTGGCCTGGGGCTACCTGACAAATTTGGCCTGACCTAGGCCAGATGCTCCTCTGTTCTGATGCATTGTACCTTTCCAAAGGAAAGGCTTTTGGGAAATAAAATAAAATAAAATAAAATCAAGGGCTTCACCTGCTCTCAGCAAAGAGAGCTCATTGCATTTGTCAACACACCAGTGGAGCTACTCTACCTTTCCACTCCCAGAAGAGTGACTTTTAACAGGGCCCACGCTCATTTTGATCTAGGAATCAATCTTTCACACACACCACCCACGCCACCACCACCCCAGATCAACCTGTAGAACAGAAATAGGAGAATCCAATTATCCACTGCAGACCTCTCTTTGAGGGTCGTTTGTGAAACTATCAAATTCAATGTTTTAAAGCATGAATAAAACCAACACTTCACCTGTGCCAAAGACTTCCCTCCTGGCAGCCCTACACTGAGCCACCCACACAGCGCCACTGCCAGAAGCCTTCCAAGGGTCACAGCAGCCCAATTCCCTCCAGGGCCACCCCTCCATTTCTAACAAAGCCTCCACACCACTGTCTCTGAAAGCAAGGGAGCAGGAAAGATTTGTGTAACTGCTGGAGAGATGCAGTACCAGTCTTGAACCATTTATTTAAAATGCACAGCACTACCTCTAATCCTCAACATCCACATCAACCAAGGAACATGGAGATGAGGAATCCTCTAGAAAACCAGAGGGACTACCATGCTTTGGAAGAAAATTACTGATATTTCAATTGTTTTAACAAGTCAGTCCTGCTGTACACACTGATTTACCTGTTTTCTGTCAGATACGTTTAAGCCTGTAGGGCTTCACATTTTCAAGATGATGTTCTCCAGACACAATAGTAGAAATGCTTTTGGGTTTGGGGGGTTTGTTTTGGGTTTTTTTAAATTATACTTGGTTCTAATACAAGTGGCTTCAAATACCGAGAGCTTAAAAACAAATCCTGTGAGATTGCCCAAATGAATGATGAGAACTGACCCGACAATATTATCACCAGGAAAGCCAAGGTTCTCGGTGAAAAGTCAACAAAGCAAGCCTGCACACTGCAACTGTTGTTCTTCTAGAAACCTCCATCTCAGATAATCACCACAACAATAGGTTGTCTCTCCAAAAATCTTACAGACAAAACACACAAGCCAAGTACAGCAACATCCGTGCTGTTCAGTAACAGATGAGACTAGATCAGGATGTCACATAGCAAGATGCAGAACGTAACTGGTAGTGGCAAAAGGACACATCTGACAGGTGGGAGGAGGGGGAAGTCGCACAGTTTGCTGGATCTGAACAATGCGCCCCTTGTTGCAGTAGGAAAGGGGAACAGAAGGGCTCTCCTTCTCACTACATTGCTTTTACGTGTATGAGAGAGGAGAACTTTGAACCAAGCTCAATATATACAGGACCTGTGCCAGATGCCTCTCCAGCAGTTCTGCCAACATAATTAAAAGCATCAGTCCTGGACCTCCATTCACCCAGGGAACCCCTTTGAGGAGGTACCTATTCCAAAGCCCTGGGCAACACAGCCTTTTTCTCTTGTTTGTGTCTCAAAGCTCCCTCCTTTTCTAACTACAGGTGCCTCCCACACTATAACCATGACCTTTCACAGGAGCAGCTAAACTTTCTGACCCTACAATTCACATATCGCAATCTGCAGAGAGCGGACAGCCACCCTCTTCTCACGACCTGTGACTCCTACTGCACATCAGCTTCCCAATCCTTTGCTATCAGCACAGTCCCAGCTGCCTTTCTACACAAAAGGCTACAATAGAATTGAAAATATCCAACTGAAGAGCTGTGTAAAGCAGAAGCTGCCTGTTCCTACCCAGTATACTTTTGTATGGATTGCTGTCCAGAATATGCTTCTTCCACACCTCTGACAGCAAAACTAAAAGAGCCTGTTGAAATCTAGATAGTCAGGAAGTCAACATATGTAAATGTTTGCAAACCACAGCTTAGTCACCTTTCTTGCAGTGTTTTAAGAAGCAGAAAGGACCCGAGTTGTGAAAGGAAAAATTGTAATCCAGGCCTTGTGACGAGATAAGATAGGGCTTAGGCTCTTTTTTACTCTCCCGCTGATGTGGGAGATAATGTATTTTTTCAAACTGCACTTGCACAACCAAAACATTTCTGGAAGCAAAGCAAACTCCCTTCCTCGTCACACTTCTGCTTCTGTGGCATCATCTCATATTGCTTAATATGATGCAATGCCGTATGATGAAGACTACTTCTCCATACAACTCATTCAGGGCCTCTCAGTCTTGAATGCACCTTCCCCCAGTTTACTGGGAAAGAAACGCAACGCAGCAAAACAACAGCAGTAGATAAGAAAGAGTAAAGCAGAAGAGGGGTTTCAGCTCTGACAGCTACCTCAGCTGCTGCTGGAATCCTCAGTCGGGATATAATACTTTGGTCAAGGACCTACTACAGTCACCCAACATAGCCAGCCCCGGGGGATCCTGCAGGGCAAGTGCTGTGGGTGCCATAGGGCAGCCCCTCCCAGCAAAAACACTGCTGTCATTCATTTAACTCCCATGCAACTTCCACAGAACATAACGCAAAAGCCATCTGCTTCTGTGAGGGAGAAGGGGGAGCTGCCTTTGGTGTATGGCTGGAAAGGGAGCACCAGATCAAATGGGTAGGAAGAGTTCATTTCAGGCTCCAGTGTCCATTTATAGAAACTGAGGTATTCCTGGGAAAGCCACGTTGCTATTTGGTCAGCACGCCCTCCCACACTGAGCCATGTCCAGGACCTCGGAGAGCTGGCCACATAGCACTCGTGATCCAAGTGCTCTGATCCACTCTGCCCTTCTTTACAGGGGGAGAAAGGAGCCAGGGCTGGAGAATGTCAACCATTAACTATTGCCACTACCAGCTCCTCTTGGTTTCTTGCTAAAATCTTGTCTATTCTAATAGCTAAAACCTTGGGAGATACAGGGCTAAGCCACAGAGGGATGTGAGGCAGACCACCACCCGCCCCTATTTCTAACAGGGATCAAATCTCATCTGAAGAGATGGGGAGCCTCCAGCAGGGACAGAACAGCCGAAGAGATCTAGAAGTCCACTAGAAGGCAGGAATTCCACAGGACGTGCTCCATTTCCACAACGCTTCTTAGACTTTCAGATGCTGCCTTCCCTGAAGGGCGAAAGGTACAGAACAGAGTTAGCAGTGAGGCATCGAACAGCAGCACACGCTCAGCACAAACAGCACTGCAGGCTCACCAGCATAAAAGCAATGGCCATTCAGATGTTGCAGACCTATGATTTGGCAACAGCCAC
>NW_009221400.1:226-4307 GCF_000690835.1 Fulmarus glacialis | reverse complement strand
CCCCACCGTATGCAGCCTCTTTCCCACCAGGAGAGAGCGAGCATTTCCCTGAATTTCATTCACAGCTTATCATCCAGTTTGTCCACTTCAACAGCCATCACCTGATCACTGCTGGACTGGCACTCCCAGCAGTCTGCAGATAGCACCTAAAAGCTCTGCCTCAGGCCATTTCTGTTATGGAAGCCCTAAATCTCTGAAGTCACATGCCAGCTGCATCAGAATAAGTACAGACCCCACTTGAAGATCAGTAAGGTGCTGCATCATTTTTCCCCAGAGGCAGAGATGAATATGAAGCTTAAGTTTTCTTTCCTCCCAAACCACATCAAGACCTTTTATCAACCCCTGCTAAAAAATGACAGGCAAAGTTACAGCAGAAAGATCGTCTAACATGCCCGCATCCTTACTCCCAAGCCCAGCAGCTGCTTGTTTCTCTTTGTCAGAACGGCAAGAGCCAGGAACAAGGTCTATTTCAATCAAAGAAAGTAACAATACCAGTGGCAAAGCAATACAAAGTCACAAACACAAATGTTCTTTCACTGCCCCTGTGCAACACAGTTATACACTTCTCTGCCTGCTGCCCCTGTCCCTTGCCCATCAGGTGACAACAGGGAGATGCAGCAGCCAGAGATACGCCTAAAACCAACGTGCTTGAAGAAGCGTGGCCCAAGCACAGCAGTCCAGCACGCGCCACGGCAGCTGAAGCAGAGAGCTGGTACCTGGCCACCAGGCTCCAGCTTACAAATCTTAAACAGCCATGAGAATTTAACTCGTTACCTAAACATACCTACCACTGTGTTAGTTCTGTCATGCCACAGCACCGTGTTTCCTCATCCCCAAAAGACAGCAGAGCAAGTATGTTAAAGGCAGGGGCAAGGCCTGCTGCTCCAGCAGGCACATACTCCTGCAACTGCTAGTATCTCAGGAGAATGTTTCTTCCCGCTGCGGTCCTGTCACCAGAGAGAATGAGGGGACAGTCTCCCTCTTACGTAGAAATCAGAAGCCCATTTGCTGCAGCCTGTCAGGCCTGAACCATGGCCCCAAACAGGGAACCAGATGATAAATCAGTACACCAAAATGGAAGCAGCACAGCCTTACGAAAACCGCTCTCTCCCGCCCACCTCTTGTGCGTGAGACTTCACGCAGATATCCAGCACTGAGCTCCTCCACAAGTGACACTGCTGACGACATAGGCATGCTACTACTGACAGCTGTATTTCAGAAGCATGTCAGATAAATTCCTCCCAATATTCAAACACATCTGAAGGACATTAGTGAACTCTCCAAAACACTTCTGCTTCCTTACCCCAGAACTTCAGCCTGAGGAGAAGTCCCCACATAAATTTGTCCTAGTCTTTTAAGCAATGAGATGCTAGTAATATTTTAATAACGCTAATATGTTAATGCCAAAGTATCCAACATGCAAGTAAACCCCATTCTACACCTCCCCATACATGCACTTGCAGGGACAAGGAAAAAGAATGGGAAAACCTATGCATCTCCCTGTTAAAATGGGAAAAAGTAAAATGTCATGAAAACCGGCAGTGGGTAAACAAGAGAATGTGATCGCCTCCTCCACAGGTGTCCACACTCTTCTCTTCTAGAAGCTCCCCAGAATTGGTTCAAGAGTGCTCAATCTAACCCTTCTTTGCACTTCAGATACCACAGCCAACACATGACCAGAAACAAGCGAGGAGAATCTGATGCTCTACTAGGGTTTGTTTGGTTTTTAAAAAATATTTAATACCCAGTTTGACACATTCAATGATTTACTGTTCAGGGCTAACTTTAAACCTGAAGGTTACCATCACTCAGCAAGGAGCGGCAGCATCCTGAGCAGACATCACCCCGGCAGACCTAGGTGAACGAGCAGGCAGGGCTCTCCTCAGGACAGCACTGCTTCAGCGCTGCCTAAGGCCGAGAGGGTAGGAGCAGAAAGAGGGCAGGTGTATCAAACAAAGAAGCAGTGTCACTGCCCCGCTCCTCCATGTAGCTGGTTGCAATTCTTGATGGAGAGGGACATCAGTGCTTGGCATTCAATAGTAACAATCATGATAACAACTCATGACAGAGATTTCCACCCTGAGGATCTGTAACTAAGTGACGTGGCAAGGAAAGGAAAACCATACAGTTGTAGAGGAATGAGCATAGGGAATAATTTGCTATACTGGCATACTGCAATTACAAACCCGCTGTATTATACCCTTTGCTAACACTCCCTAAAACACAGTCTTTAACTGCAGAGTCAGGAAAAAAGGATGCCTCTATTTCTTCCCCCTGCCCAACATCACCAGTAAACAAAATTGCTACTTTTCATTCACTGTGATTATGCACCTCAGGACCCTTGACTAAGGGAATGAATAGATCCTTCCTATGGAGTACACCCTGCCTTTAGTCATTGCCATTTCTGACTTCTCCGATTCTCTAAAAGGAAAGTCTGGGCTTACAAAGCAAAGGCTGTGTACTGAACTGAGGTCTCATTGCCATGTCAGTTCAACCCCCAGAGCAGTGTGGAGCACCAAAAGTGTAGCCAAAGTTTGCTTTTCACAACCATTATGCTAACCGGCTCCTTTTAGGACGATGAGGATACCACACACACATATAGCACAGGCTGAAAACCTCATTGTTTGGATTTCTTATGTACACTGTTGAGTAACTCCACCTGAACAATTATAAAAAAAGTCTGACAGCAAAATGCTGTTACTTATTTACTCCTAAATCAGCAGAGTGCTCATGCCAAGTTAAATGCCTTCCACTCTCAAGATTCATTCAAAACACATAAAAAACTGCCCACTAGCCTGGGTGATAAGAGCAAAGAGGAAAGCTTAGATTCACTCAGAGAAAGATAAGTATGTTTTCTCTTTCCAGAAGATGTAAACCAGAGTCTCCTTAATTCCCCAGTGCTGTTCCACAAACACCATCTCTGAGCACTCACCTCTTTTTGCCTCAGCAGTATCTAAATAAATACAGAAACCCAGGAATGTGGGGAAAGGAGACCTCAAACCCACTGCACACAAAGTTATCTGTGAGGAAGAACCATGCGTTAGAAACTACCTGAATTGCAAACCATTCAGCAGCCACCCACAGGCTGAATCAAAGATGGTCCAGGGTGGTGCACAGAGTCATGTACAGGGGAGTACGTTGGGTCTCAAAGCCAGGGGCACAGGTCCAGCCTAGCAGCTAACGCCAGGTTCTGCTTCCCTCTTCGTGTCAGCATTGCAGAGCCAGACTCACTTTGCTTACACCACATTGCATCAGTCTTGGCCTATCTGCTTCGTGCAACAGGGATGATGAGCGGGTGTTCCGGTGCAAGGGTCAAGAAGCTATTTCCCTGATCCTTTCAAAGTTGTGGAAAAATTTATCTCCTCTGAGCACTAGCTGGCTACAGGAATAGACTTCACAGCTTGAGCAAGTGCAGGTTGCTGGCCTCCCTGACCCGCCTTGATACAAGAGTGCTTGGGGAGCTCCCTCGCCCTAGCCTGATGGAAGGTTTGTTTCTTTTCAAAGCAACTGCTTGTGCAAACTCTGTACCTACTTTTAAGAGGTATGAAAGTGCTAAAGTCCTTTTCCTCCAGGGCTCAGTGAGAAGTACTCTTTTCAGTAGACAGCTAATCTCCTTTGTCCCATCTAGTTGTCAGCAGGAGGAGGATATTGCAGTGTCAAGTCCAGATGCAACTACAGATCTGAGGTTTGCAGGACATTCTGCCTAAAGCGTGTTTCTCAGCACCGTGCATCCTCCTCCAGCCCATCCATGGTTCTACTGAATCATACTCCTGGAGATTCGCAGACGCAGCAGTAGGAGGGCACTGGAGAAGTCCCTGAGTCCAAACACCTCTCAAAGCCAGAATCATACCCAACCCCCATGCTGCCCCCAACTTTGTAGACTTAGGTCCCACTTGCTTCTGCCGCCACCATCAGCCCACAGCCTAAACCCAGCTGCATCCCTCCAGGCACCAGCTGCATTTCCCAGGGGGAATTTCGTGTAAGTGCCTCTTACCCTGCTGCTGCCCTCCAGGCCCTGTGCATCTCTTCCGCCTCCCTGGTTTGCTCCCTTAGCACTCCCAGTCTCCGGCCAGGCAGGTGA
>NW_009221400.1:0-210 GCF_000690835.1 Fulmarus glacialis | reverse complement strand
CCCACCGCATGTGCCCGGCCAGCCGGCGGGCAGCCGCCCATTACCTGGTTCCCAAAGACAGCGATGGAGCAGGCGGTGGAGACCTCGCCGGAGCCGAACCAGACAGAGGCGATGCGCGAGGGCATGCCCAGGATGAAGACCTGGGCCAGGGAGCAGATGACCTGCCCCAGGACGGTGATGGGGAAGAGGTGCGGCTTCAGGCTGCCCAGC
>NW_009221399.1:1934-16119 GCF_000690835.1 Fulmarus glacialis | reverse complement strand
TGTGTACTTTCTATATCCTTTCTCTTGAGTAGAAGAACATTGACTCCTAATAGCTGAGATACTGGTCCATACAGGTGGAGAATAGGACATATCCTCTTTGAATTGCTGGAACTCCCAGGACAGTTTCTCCACAGCCGAGACAAGGGAGGAGGAGACAGTTTCTTCGAAATCCCGGAGTTTGCCAAATGCTTCATCCACCGTTGGTGCTTCTTCCTCTTTCCAGCACAGTACTGCCAACGACGCTGGTGTGCTCCGTACCAACTTCCGAGACATGGGTCGCATGCAGTGGACTTCATCTGGATCTTTGGATAGTTGCTCGTTGTTCAGGTCACTATAAACCACCTCCATCACGGCTAATTCCCTCAGGTACCGGATACTTCTCTCCATAGTGATCCATTTGCCTGGGCGATATATAACATCTTCCTTGAAGGGATACCTTTCCTTCATGCCTGACAGCAGTCGCCTCCAGAGGCTGAGGACCTGTGTCCCTTTTCCAATTGCTTTGTCAATGCCCCCTTCCCTAGCAAGGGATCCCAGCTGTCTGGCTTCCTTCCCCTCTAAATCCAGGCTACTGGCCCCATTATCCCAGCATCAGAGCAGCCAGGTAACAACATGCTTGCCTGGGTGACGGCTGAAATCTTTCCGCCTATCTCACAACTCATTCAGGGATAAGGATCCGGTGGTTTCTGTCTCACTTATGAGTTCTTCCTCCACCCCTCCTCGTGATGGCCCTGCTTTTCCACCATCTCCTTCTAAATGACCTGACTTCCGCCTCAAAGATTTCTTCTTCTGTACAGGGGCGACGGATACCAGCAAGTATTGGTCCTCTAGTTCAGCTGTGGTTTGAGTGTCTGCAGTGGCTGTCGCGGCAGTTGGAGTAACTGTAGTGACTGTTGCCGGGGTTTGAGTGGCTGCAGTGCCTGTGACGGGGATTGAAGTAACTGTGGTGACTGTTGCTACTGAGTTTGAGTAGCCACAGGAGTTGTTGCGGGGGTTGGAGAAACTACCGTGCCTGTCATGGGTGTTTGAGTAGCCACAGTGGTTGCTGTGGGGGTTGAAGTAGCCACAGTGCCTGTCTTGGGGGTTTGAGTTGCCACCGTGTCTGTTGCCGGGGTTGATCTCTGGACAGTATTCCTGAATAGCTGTTTAACCCTAAACAAGACCTGAATCACATTCAAGAGACATAGCAATATGAACATGCTTATTTGAACATCCCAAGGATATTCAAAATTCTCAGGGAATATTGTGGACGTATTCATGAAGAGGATAGAAGAAAAAGGAGTTTCTGAAGATATGGAAGGGAAGATGAACAAGTGGGAGAAAATGTCCCATCCTGTCTCCCCCTAAATTCATTCTCCAAGGTGAAGAGGTAAAAAGTGTAATTATTAAGTTTCCAAAACATAGCTTCCGAAGAACAGGAATGACAGCAGTGCTGAATACAGGCTCGTGACCACTAATTTTATAACATAAACCAGTGTGACACAGTATAGCAAAGCGATGACCTTAATCCAGTTCCCAGAGATGACCAACCCCACATAAAAACTGATCATCAGCAGTATAAACAGTCAATAAAGTGCTACATACCAAAACTCCCAGAACAGGTCCAACAATTCTGAGAGCAAATAAACCAACATCGTGACTAGCGAGTACTAAACTGATATAATGAATGCTTATAACAAATTTGGTTTAACCCGTTCGGGTCAGATGTGTTGTTATCTCAACCCTTCGAGTCCCATGTTGGGCACCGAAAAGGACTGTCGTGGTTTAATGTGGCAAGCAGCCAAATACCATGCAGCCGCTCACTCACTCCCTTCACCCCCTCCTCCAGTGGGACAGGGAGAGTATGGGAAGGCTAAGAGTGAGAAAAACTCATGGGTTGAGATAAAGACGGTTTAATAGAACAGAAAAGGAAAAATAATAATGATAATGATAGAATATACAAAATGAGTGATGCACAATGCAATTGCTCACCACCCGCGCTGACCAATAATCAAGTAGCGATCGGTACTTCCTGGATCCCGCCTACCATTCATATACTGAGCATGACATCACATGGTATGGAATACCCCATTAGCCAGCTGAGCTGGCTGTCCTGATTATGTTCCCTCCCATCTTTGTGCACCTGGCTCAGTCAGTAGGCATGGGAGCTCTCCTTGGACTAGGAGGGTACTTAGGAAAAACTGAAAACATCAGTGTGTTACCAACATTCTCCTCATACTAAATCCAAAACACAGCACTAGGAAGAAATTTAACCCTATCCCAGCCGAAACCAGGACATATGGGTATAAAATATACAATGAATATGAATAGCAAATGAAAACTAGAAGAATAAAAATGTAAATAGTCTGGATATCCATGTAAGCAGAAAGTCAGACTAAAGTTTCTCTGGATATCCATGTAAGCAGAAAGTCAGACTAAAGTTTCTGTGTTGCATAAAGATGACTGCAATCTCTAATGCAGTACACTGCTGCCTCCCCTGAATCAGAAAGGCTCCTTTGAAGAGGGCGGATGGTGACAGGGTACTAGCAGGGAAAGAAACCTGTGATCCAATTAGCACAGCTGACAACTTGTGAGCCTGTTGGAATTAAATGCAAAGACTGTCACGTATTTGTGAGAAATGTTACAATAATGCCACCCTAAACTGGAAGCAAGAAATATGCAGTAGTTCTATCACTATGCACTTGAATAACAAAAAGCATACTCCTTCTTTTCCAAGATAAGAAAAGAAGACTTAAAATCAATATTCATATTCTATATTGTTTTAATTTATTTCAAACTAAGTAGTTGCCTTTTCTGTCTACTGCATCCCAGTGATCCTTACAGGAGAGCTGTCAACTTACAGACATGTGGTGATGCCAAGAAAATTATTCCCTTTCTACTTTTTTACTCTGGGACATTTCCCCTTCCATGAAGTAAAATGAAACAAAGTAAAGGTGAAAAGTTTCTTATTAGAGGTTGTTCTCACTGAGTGGCCTGAAGACACCTTTTATATTCTGTTTATATTCTGCACTTGTCAAATAGTGGAAATGTCCTGTACACAATGCTTTCCGTAGAGCTTCAAAACTTATAATGCTAGTGTGAATCTGGCCATAGTTATTTGTTAAAGTGACACATTACTGCAGAGGAACATCTGCCAGAACAGATATTAATTAATATGCATTGTCCAAAACATCTGAATCTCAAATAATAACTGAAACTTGACTATGAAGAGTTTTCACATTGCTTCTGTTGCTAAGGGAACGACTTTTCTGTTACCCATGATGTTCATGTGAATCCTAATTTTTAATGGCTTTTGAGAAAGAGAGGAGAAGAAACAGAAAATGCATAACAATCAGCAGTGAAAGATGGGGAAAATATCTGAACTATGTTCTATCTTCCAAAAATACTATTTGTTCCTTCCACAGGGGGGGAGGTGAGCATTTTCATTTTCTTAGGCAAGGAGTCACAGCTTCCATTTTATACAATTAAGCTTGAGTATTTCAAAACTGAGTGAGGTTAATGGAAGGTTTTTCTGTTACTTTCTTGAACACTTTTATCTTTTTCTTAACCTCATAAGTACTAAAATATTAAGACATGCAAATCCTGCTGTTGTTTTATATGCACAAATGTGTCAGATGTTTGGATTTATATTTTTTTTCTCCCTTAGGTGAGTGGGTATGGTGTAAGCAAAGGCTTCAGGAAGCAAATAAAATTAAACACTTGTAGAACTTATAAATAATCATTTTATTATATATTAAAAAATATTTACAGATCACAAATTATCTTTTTTTTCCTGTAAAAATCAAAGACACTAATCAAGACTAACAGCTTGATGAATACAACTAACAGCTAAATGAATACACATATATATATAGTGAAAAATAGAATATTTTCAGTAAGTAGCTCCTGAAAGCTGGAGATAGAGATGGAGATAGAGCTATTAAAACTCTTCTGAAAAGACATAAAATTTTCAACAGAAGAGATTTTACATAAACTTTACATAAGCTTTTCATTTTTTTTTTGTCTTGTTTTTTTTGTTTTTTTTTTTTTTGCTTCAAACTAAGAGCTGTAGTAATTAAAATACTTCTTAATTCGTAATTATACATCTGCTCAATGATAAATTTGAAGCTTTTTCTTTTGGATATGGTTACCTACAACTTTGTGTTCTCTGTCCAAGATCATTCTCCACACATTCAGAACAGTTAAATTTTTAATTTAAGAGACAGAAGGGAAACTGCCTGCTTCTTAAATGGTGTTTAACACAATAGCATGTTACAGTGCTGCTCCAGAAACTCATTTCCAGTTACTTACTGGTAGGAGAATATGGCTTACAGTTTGCTCTTTAAATTCTATTACTGTCTGATACACTGACTCTTTACCTAACTACCTAAAGTGAAATCAGTAAACAAATTAACTGAAATTGATAATCTTAATTTCAGAGATATGATTAATGATATGGGTGTTCTTTTTGGTTGTCCCCATTTATAGGAACTCTCTCAGGCTAACAGAGACTGAGACAGAGTTTGTATTTCTGGTTCATCCAGTTAGACTTTTTCCACTGTTTGGATTGAGTTTAGCACTGTCTGACAAAATAAAGGTCAAGCAGGGATGAGACTGTGGACTACGGATATATAAGAGTGTAGACAGTAACAATGGAAAAAATCTACATAAGATCTGTATAAGATGATGGTCAGTTTTGGCACAACTATAAATGGGTACAGCTGCTATAAGTAATGTAACTGAAAACTAAAAAAAAGGTTCTACAACAGACTCCAAAGAAATGTGAAGAAATGAATAAATGTGGCAATATTTCTTCCCTTCCCAGGTTTTTTGCCACTCTCAGTAATAATATCAAAATCAAGAATAGAAGGTATATTTTACTTCAGAACGATTTCACTCTTTGTACCACAAGTAATGAATTCTAGCTGCCTATTCTATCATGCCTATTTGTTGTAAATATAAGAATGTGATAAAATGTAGAACTATAAGATTTGGTTGAAATGGTTCCTGAATGAGACTGATTAATAAAATACATAAGTATAGCATGGAAACCTACCATGGTGTTATGGACAATTAATTTCTAATGTGCTGCAGTGCACAGCGTGTGTATTAGAAATGCATTATTACTCTAAATTGTGGGCTATATTATAGAACAAAGCTTGGATGGTACCAGATGTTTTTCTTACCCTATTGCTAAAGAAGTGCCTGACTAATACCTGTACTTTTTCTCCCTATTATTAAAGAATAATTGGTTTGCATTGTGGGAACAAATGACAGCTTACTATGCATATTTGGTAGACAGAAAAGAAGGAATACTTGAGGTTCTAGATAATGAAGTAGTTTAATGTTACAGGGAACCATTGCATAACCTCTTATTTTCATCATATTTACAAAATATGATGAACGCTGCATAAGTTACTTAACCTAAAGCCCTAATCAGGAAAAATGTAAATTTGCTTATTTCTGTTCCAAGTAGTGGTTTATACGTTGGGAAATTTGGTATCTATGTCAATCATAAGTTTAAAATTCTGTGAACTGTAAATTGGGGTGAATAAAGATCCAACTCTAGCCTTTAGCAGGCCTCGTATGCCATGGGGATAGTTAAGCTAAGTTCAATAGATTTCATAGGATGTGAAATTGCAATGATTCAAGAATGAGGCACCACATGAAGCCTGACAGTGGCCAAATTGGAAAACAGTGACACTGAAAAGGGAAAATCTATTAATAGAAAAACAGATTAAAAGAACTGTGACTGCCATTTCTGAACCAGGACTAGATGGAATTAAATTTATTTGCATGCAAGATCATCTTCCTCCACAATGCACCCCAAGACAAAGACTTGACTTTGGTGGCAAGGTGGACAACAGGATGTTTTTTCATTTATTTCAGGAGCAGCATAGACTCTTCTTGAAAAAACAAAATGAGAATTATATGCAAATATTGTTACTTTTTACAGAAATTGTAGGAAACACTTGCAAAATCAGACATATTTTCTCAGGTTGACCTTTTTTTCCAACTAAGTTTTTGCTAATGCATCAAGAGTTTTTTCCAAGTTGAGAATGTTGCATTTTTTTCATTTGTATCAGGTCACAGTGCAAATGCATAGAAATAGGTGACCTTTCTTTCCTAAATTATAGAATTATAAAATATTTTTTCACGCATTATTTCATAAATCACTTTAAACATGATAAAATAACATGCAACACAGTTCTTGGTTAGCTGAAAATTATTATACTTCTCTGTAAGCCCACCTTCTGTCAAATGGTTTTGATTGGGAAAGTTGAAACCATTGTTAAATTATGCAGCATACATAAAAAATACACACTCTTAATTGGTGGCTGGGTAAATGGTGCATTAAGAGAAGAATGATTCAATTCAGATTCATGAATTGGCTTTTTGTTGTTACTTTGCTTTGATTTTTTATTGTTTTCTTTTTTCTAAATTAACCACATTCTTTTTTTTTGCAATCCTGCTTGATAACCACATAGTTGTATTTATGCTGCTTATTGCTGCACACTATCTTTTGTGTAGACTGTGTAAAGTAAGAGGAGGCAAAGGAAAAACATTAGTTAATGCCTTTGAGAACGTGATGTTTCTGTAAATGTCATTGCGGTGCCAGTGAATCAGCATTTTTCAAGCATTGAAGTGTCATTTCTGAAACTACCACATATGTATGGATTACTTCAAACAGTGGGGATTCAGCATTGTGAAAGATAAGATAATGCTCCCCTAAGCATGCAATGAAAAGAATGGATTTCTGCTAGCACTTTGAAGAAAATAATTATCACAAAAAGGTTGAAAATCATGTATTTTAGGTGTCACAGGTGAAATACGTTAGCAGAAACTGGATTTTAAATAAGTACTTAGAACTGAATTTAGTGGGAGGTGAATGCGTAAGAGGTGGGAACCTGTCTATGAGTTTGGTACAGTACATCCTCCAAGAATTAAAATTATGCAGACTGTTTCTGCAGAGTCATTCTGCGTTGGAGCTTGTTAAATAGATAGAATATTTTTTGTAACATTGAAAATAGGCAATGGATTGAGTTTAAGCAGGATGAAAAAAGTTTTTGTCCCAGCAAAATGATGTAAATCTAACATCATATGTGCCTGAATGGAAATCTCATTAGTAGCCATGCCTAGTAAGAAGCTAAAGAATTAAACATTTTATTACCTTCTCTTACACTGCCAACTCCTCCTTCTTCCTCCTCCTAAAAGCAAGTTTAAGCCTTCTTTGTTCAGAAGATAACATTTGTTCAAGTTAGAAAATGTCACCTCTTATACAAGTGAGTCTTCAGGGTAAGGCAAGGTTGACCATCAGACAACTGTAAAACAGTTGCTTAGAAAAGATAATCTAAATAACATTTTATCGTAGTCTTCTGTTTTCACCTAAAAAGAGGCAGTTTAAGACAAAGTTAATGTGTGTAGTAGAGTTAAAGGTCAAAAAAGGATTACTGCCCGCTTAAATTTTGCAGTTCCTTAACTATTACAAAACCATAATGGGTGGAAGCAGCACCAGATAGATTAAGCTACATCACTTCTGTGCAACTTGCAGTACTTTATAATTTCTTCAACAAAAAATGCTATATCTTTAGAAGTTGTGTTAGGTAAGAAACAAACCAGCAAACAACAACAAAACAAAACCCAAGAGACAGTAATTTTTTTTTCCTAGAAGTTCTTTTATGCAAAATAAACCAAATACTCATCCTGCTTCAGTGAGAGCAGCGTTGAAATAGTACTGTTCCACTTTTCAAGTTCAAAAAAGCTACTCCTTGTCTTGGTCCACAGACATTCCTAAACTTCTTGCACAGCAGAACTTGAGGTTGAGGACACAGTGAGGAGCAACCTTCTCTACAAAGATAACAGGTCTGTAAAATGGGACAAATGGTTTTCAGGTCTGTACAGTGGAAGTCAGAGGTCTTGGACAGAAAAACATTGTGCCAAGTAACGGTGATATACATTGCATGCTTACGGTATACACTGGAAAAGGTCTAGGTCTCTTAATGTCTCCTATAACTGCTACATTCCTTGAGTTTCTCCTAAATTCTTTGTGAATTTTGTCTGTATATTCAACAATTTATTTTCATAGTGTACAGCAGTTGTCCCTAATTAGTCTCAGGTATGGTACATATTTGTTTTTTTGAGTACAGCTATTTTGTCAGGAGAATGTCTTATAAAAAAGTTGCAGGTCATTGGATATGCTTCTTAATTTAAATATCCAAGATCAGGCAGCTCTTTAAGCTTTGAAGTTAAAACATTCATTGCTTTCTTCACTGAACATGATGCAAGTGTGAGAAACAGCAAAGCCATCTAGCAGTTATGAAGATAAATATTTTTTCTAGTTTGATTGTTTTATGCAGTTTTATTGATTCTATTTATTCTTAAAGACGTTGACTCAATTTTACAGTCTGATTACACTCACATTTTTTCTTGTTCAAAACCAAGCCTAGTTGACTTTTCATGTTCATATGCACTTCATTTATAACATGTAAAATACTTTGTTAGTGTTCAACTAACACGTCAGTTCTACTAAAAGTGAAGCAAGGTCCTTCTATTTTATAATATCTATGTAACAGTCACTAGTGAAATCTACTAGTAAATTTAATGCAAATACAAAAATTAAGTCCCCGCAATATATTGTGTTTTAAACTATGTGTTCAGCCACTGTAAATAATAGAGTAGATAGATAGTTGGCATCACTACTGAAAATCCTCCTGAGTTTGTTACTAATTACCATCATAGCAGAGTATTCAGCTCTCTGTATTTAAACTTGTGTCAGTATTTTCGGTATAACTTTATTTTCAGGATTGAATCTATTTTTTGACAGTGAACTATCGGAATTTTTCTGTGTCAGGCAAATGCGTAAAACAAAAAATCTATATATTGTATACGGGAAAAATGCGTAGTAGTATGAAGTTCATGTTATTACACAAAACATCCCCTTCATCATTTCTGTGATTACAGGTTTTGGTACAGACAAATTAGAGTATCTGACAGAAGTGTGGTATCTCTTTTAATCAAACTGCAGTTAAACATTGCAACATATTTGCAGTGCTTAACGGTTGTTAACATCAGAAAAGTTCCGTAATGTCAAACCTGAATCTCACCTGTTATAATTTAAGCCCGTTACTTCAAATAATTGCCAAGATGAAAAATGGGAAAGAAATTGCCTCCTTCTACTTTGTAAGAGCCTAGATGATAAATAACGTTTTTTCTTAATTCAGCAACCCTAGTTTCTTCAGTCTTTCCTGATAGGTTGCTGATTGTTATTTGTGTTCTCCTCTTCTGACTCCAGCTATCATATATTTCTCTGAAGTATCAAGATGCAAAATTTCACACAGACTCCTGAGAGGATGCTAAGCAAAGTCTATACTCATGCATTTTCCAATCTATCTTTCTGTTCACATTGTGTTGTCCATTTGCTATTTGTATCAGTCAGACATTGTTAATTCATGCTTTCCTTGTGATCCATTCTAGCTTGTTCTGCTTTCTGTTAATTCATGCTTTCCTTGTGATCCATTCTAGCTTGTTCTGCTTTCTGGATCTTTTTCTGCACACACACTGTCTATGCAATCATTGTGACTCTCTATTTCTGCAGCTGATCTTTTTCCTGCTTAAATCTCACACTTGAACCAATTGAATGGTGCATTTTTTTCCACAGGAAAATGGAATTGTGTTCAATGTTCCTTTCTTAAGGTTCTTGTGAACTCAAACCATGCTTTCCATTGAACTGACAGATTCCTTCAGCGTAGTGCCTCCAAAAATGTCATGCACCTATTTTATTTCGCATCCTAATAGACCCAGAGAAACCATATGGAATCCTTCTCCTCATACGTTTTCACTTCTATAATAAAACATTCATAAGTATTTTCTGATTACCATTTCCAAACAGCTTTGCAACTTACCTTGCAGAGATTTTATATATGATAGATTTCCTTAATTTGCTTAGGAAGGTGTTATATGAGACAACTTCAAACCCCTCAGCAATTTTAGAATTGCTGTTTCTTCCCCTGTTTAAGAGTCCTGTTTTTCTGTCATCACGCATTCTCTTATAGTACTGAGTTTAATGGGAAATTCAATGGGAAATCCCAAAATCACTGTCTCGGAGACAGTGGTTAGCATTGTGTTTGGGCTTAGATGAGAATCGCTTATAAACTGTATGGATAAATCCTAGTTATGTGATTCCATGAGAATCAAGTTAAGTGTTTAAACACAAGATGAGGTTTGTGTAAGAGATCTGAACATTTAGTCAATGGCAAGTAACAGTATGTATATTTCAGAGGGAGGGAATGGTTTTAGTTAAGTCGATATGGAAATTTCTCATCTACCTTTAGATATCTATAGCGTAGAATACACATCTGAGATACTAATCTGAGTTCTCTTTATAGTTACTATTGAGAAATAAGCACTTCTGCAGAGTGATTCATGTAACCTATTTTAGATGAATTGCAGCCTTTCAGCCGCTCTTTCTCTGTATTGACCATAAAAGAAGTTTAGAGAATTAGCCCCGATGTAAATTGGAATAGATGACTCCCACCCTGCCTTTGGATGAAGTATGTGACAATTATTTGGACTCTCTCTGTGTCTTTAAGACCTTCAAGCTTAGGTGCCAGGCATGAATTTGGTGAAAGGAAGGTCTAAACCTTGGGTTAACGAACACTAAGTGTTCAGGGGGAAAAGGGAGAACTGAATCCAAACAACTTCCACAATACCAGGCTTAAAGTCTGTCTGCTGTTAAGAAGGATGAGAGGAAATGAAGTAGAATTATTCATTTTCTCTTTTTATTTTCTTCTGTGCCAATGCATAATGCTTGATGTCACCTATGTGAATATTTTGCGTTTTGTTTATAAATGTTTATTTTTCTCAAATTTTAACCTGGACTAATCTGAGGTAAAAGTGGTTTCAGGGAACTGGCTGATTTACGCTGTTTCCTTAAGACGGCAGTCCTCAGAAATGTAACCTGAGGATACCTGTAACGTGACCTGTTCCACCTCCACTGCACATTTCACAGCACATCCATGGCACAATAAACTCTCTTTCCACTTAAATTGACGGATTAGCTTGAGAGCTGATAATGCTGTGGTCCATAAGGTAACCAGCACTAGCCAGGAAAACTGGGACAAGATATGTATCAGCTGTCATAGTTGGCAAGTGGATAGAAATAAATTGTATGAAATTAGATTTACACTGAGGGAAATTAACACCGTTTGCAGTTGTATAAGCCATTATTTTGTAACTCTATCTTATGCTTGGTTTGAATAATTGTTTATAATATCTGGCTCTTTAGAACCAAATTATTGGCCTGTGTTTTATATGTAAATAGCATATTTCAGTATCTTTTTTTGAAGTATCTTAGTATTCCTCCTATAAATGTGGAAAATGTAGTTTAACAGAAGGAAATGAAAAGTAGTAACATGATCATGAAATAAAATGTACTGAATTTTTGTTATTGTTTTTAAAGTCCCATTGAGATATGAACTTATTTAAGATTAATGTTACTTTTCTTGCACAAATTTTTCAGTTTTTCTCATTAAACTGCATGTACCAATTAACCTGCCAGTTAACTTTCCTTTCCCATCTTACTCTCTGATCACAGAATGTGCCTGTATTTTCAAATTTTAGTTGAAGATGTCACTGTTAACATCACTATCCTGTGTCTTGTAGCACACGAGTTTATTTAAATATAGGGATTTAAATCACCGAATTTAATCATTATTTAAATCAGCAGGCAAGAAGCCTGCACTTCTTTATTTTAGTCTTGTTTTACATTCATACATTTTAGTCAGTTTCTAAAGAAAAGTTGGAACTTATTAGTTAGTAAGAATTTAGGGTAGGATGACTGGTGACTAAAATAGTATTTGTACTGTATTTGATGCTTCTTTTTGGTGCAATAGTATAACATATTAAATAAATATTAAGAAATATTAAAGGCCATTTAATGATTCTAGCCATTTTTAAACGTATCACATAAAATGGAAATTAAAATTAAACAAAAGTAGAAAATAATCACTTTAGCTCTTTGGGTCTATTTAATTTTTTGTGGGTTTGATGTATTACAAAATGAATGAGACATCAGTACTTAACATGTTGAGGGACAACTATAATTAAATAAAAGTTTATGTAACGAAGTAGCTTTACAAGAAAAAGGGGAAAAAATTCAGAACCTGTTTGGCTACCTTGTCCACTAAACAGTGGATATGTTATCTGCAGATACTGAATTTTGTACCTGTTCTTTAAGATTTTAGAAAAAGTAATTTTGTTTACATTTTTCATCTAGTTTTGCCCTGCAGTGAGAATATAATTTTAGGACAATTCAGGCTGAGAAGGGCCTCAGGAAATCTTGGTACAACTTCCTGCTCAGAGAAGGATGAGGCATGATCTTACACCAAGTTGCTCAGGGCTTCATCCAGTTGGGCTTGAAAACTTGGAAGTATGAAGCCTCCATGGCCTCTGTGGACAACCTGCTTTTCTGCTTGACTGCCCCAAAGAGAAAAAAAATCTCCTTATATCCAGTCTGAACCTCTTCTTTTGTTATAGATACTATAAAAGATACTATAACTTTCAAAATTTGGTTTTACTCTTGTACATGCACAATATAACTGATGACAGAATATGTTATCTGAATTTCTTAGAAACTTCACTCAAAGGTGAGTGTTTGAGTGCCTGAATATTATTTTTGTACTTTAATTTTAGTTGTTGTAGTTTAAGCATGGATGGGTCTATACAAAATATATCCTAATGAAAATTCAATATATTCATTTATTACAGAAAATATATTTATTTCTTAATAGGTTTGCATTCATTTCAACTGGCATATCCTTTGTAAATTTCATAAATGTATACCCTGTGCTGTCATGATGAATAGTTGTTGTCTCCATTGAGACTTTCTTGTATAAAGGGCTGGTAACTTTTAAGATTAAATTAAGAAAGAACTAACTGAAAATAAGAATGAAATATAGAAACCCAACATATAAATACATTAATTAGACTGGTTTTGTATTCCAAAGGAAGTGGGGAAGACTGATGAGTCTCTGAGGATGGGAATGGGAATGAGATTACTAAGCAAGCAAGATCTGAGTGATATCTTAGACTTCTTTGTGAAGTTGCCCCTTAAAAGGTCCATCTTCTAGATTGAGAGATACATAGAATTAAAAATTACCACTTGGTCTTATGTACTTGCTGTACAATCAACTTCAAAAGTAGATAAATAATTAAAGGCCAAGGCCATTTGCCCAACTTCAAATAATAAGATTATAAAAAGATTTTGCCATCTTTTTTGTAGAATCTGCTTAATAATGAAGCATTTTATGTCTTTAGCAGAATGAAGTCAAATTGAGGTTCTATAAATTTGGAGTAAAATAAGTGTCAATGCCTCTTTATGATAAATGAACAAAAGAAAACACATAAAAAATGCCATACCTATAGTGACATGAAACAACTATGACATACCTGAATAGCAATGCTCATTCATTTCTATATTAAAAGTCTAGAAACTGAACTACTTCATTTTTCTCAAGCCCACAGGCAATTTAAGAAAGTAATTTTTAAAGGTCTGCTTTAGCTCGTACTATACTGCCAAATTCTTTGAATGTTGGTTCAATGTTGTACTGTCCTCAATGTCAAAAAAGCTAAGGGAAAATTAAGAGGTCTTTCAGGGTGGAGGTTCCTTTGGGAAACAAGGGATGCTTATTTACCTCTGCATCGAACATTCATTTTTGACAGATATCCAAATGCTGATAATTCTGTGGCCAACATAGTCATCTTTGGTGTGGAATTAAACTTACAACTCTTAAATAAATGAGATTAACATGCATATCTGAGTATATTATTAAGCTGATATTACACTTTCAGTTCAAAACAGCCTCATATTCCATTTGAGACAACTGAAAGCATTGGTGTGAGCAAGTCAGTGTACGGGTGTTCTGATATTTGCAAACCAGTGCAGCATCTGTGTCTTTTAATTTAGTGTTAAATTCATAAAAACTAATTTTCCTGGATCAATAATACTTGTAGGCTATTTCAAATTCACAGGCATTCATACTCATAAGTATCCCTGGACGATCTGACATACCACAGAATGGCATTTCAAACTGCATATTACTTATCTCCAAGAACTGCAGTATTTCTCTGAATCCATGGATCTTGGGGCAGACTTCTGTACATTAGTAAGAAACCTGTGTTAAACTCCCTTCTGTTCCTTAATAACTGA
>NW_009221399.1:0-1903 GCF_000690835.1 Fulmarus glacialis | reverse complement strand
TTCCCTACCTAAAAACATGGAAATAAATGGCTGAAAAAAAAAATCTGAATGATGGTCTGATGGATTATTTCATAGCATTGCTTGAAAAAATCACTCCGAGAGATTGTATTTCATAATAATGGTTGACTGAGTACAATTACTTCATGCATGAACATCGCTGCTACTCTTGGCATTGAAAACTCTTAAATTTAAATATGGGGAAAACATGTATTTTGTGGTTGGGAAAGTTTGGTGTCATAGATTTTACTTTGACCTTCAACTTTCTCAACTGATAACACCTAAAAAACAAGTGTTAGCAGCAATGTGTAAGCTCTTTGTACAAGGGAGCTTCTGAGACATCTGAATCCCATGAAGTGAATTTTTACATGCACTATCTATGTCTTATTGTGGCGTAACTAATTGTTGTGGTTTAACCCCAGCCAGCAACCAAGCACCACACAGCCGCTTGCTCACCATTCCCCCAGAGATGGGGGAGAGAATTGGAAAGGCAACAGTAAGAAAACTCGTGGATTGAGATAAGAACAGTCTAACAATTGAAATAAAATAAGAATAAGAATAAGTATAATAAAATTTATAATGAAAAGGAAAACAACAAAAAAGAAAGAGAGGAATAATACCCAGGAAAAACAAGTGATGCAACTGCTCACCACCCGCTCGCTGACACCCAGCCAGTCCCCGAGCAGTGATCACTGTTTCCCAGCCAACTCCCCCCAGTTTATATACTGAGCATGATGTCATATGGTATGGAATACCCCATTGGCCAGTTTGGGTCATCTGTCCTGGCTGTGCTCCCTCCCAGCTTCTTGTGCACCTCCTTGCTGGCAGAGCATGGGAAACTAAAAAGTCCTTGACTTAGTGTAAACACTGCTCCGCAACAACTAAAACATTAGTGTGTTATCAATATTATTCTCATACTAAATCCAAAACAGAACACTATACCAGTTACTAGAAAGAAAATTAACTCTACACCAGCCGAAACCAGGACAGTATCCATCCCTTATTTTATACCATCTACACCATGCCCAGGTCTCACACTTTCCACTACATTCCAATTACTCACCACCACTTTTCCTGTCTTTTTAGATATATATGATATATATACACACAGATATCATTCCCTTAGTGTATGGGCCATCCCTCTAAAATGTCTGCTGAGTTCATTTAGTCCATGATGGGCTCCATCTCTCATAACAGGCTTTCAAGGCAGGAGAGGTGGTGTGTGGTGTTGGATATTTGCATCTTGAAGCCAGTTCTGGTTCCATTATCGCTGCGCTTGTCCGGTTCTATCATCGCTGCACTTTCTTGCTTTCATCAAAGTTCATTCTTCATTAACCTGAGTGATTCTTACTGTAATACCATTGATATGGCATGTAGCATGATATACAATATCATATAACAATTGACATCATAAAATTCAGTTCATTGGCTATTTTCACCCAAAATCAAATCCCCTTGAGGTACACACCGGACTTCCCCATCCTTTCGCATCACCCACCAAGTGCACCCAGGTCCTTGAGCAAAAGCAATCCCACGGATGGTTTTTCCCTTGCCAGAGGCAAGAGTAACCCAGACTGCCTTCCCCAGCATATTTCTTATGTGCACGACAGGGACTTTATCCCCTTCTACAGTACGTAAAAGTTTTGATTGGAAAGGGCCAGCTCGATTGACAAATCCCCTAGTGTTGACTAATCAGGTGGCTTTTGCTAAATGTGTATCCCAATGTTTAAATGTCCCAGCACCCACTGCTCTCAGTGTTGTTTTTAACAGTCCATTGTATCGTTCGATTTTCCCGGAGGCTGGTGCATGATAGGGGATGTGATATACCCACTTAATGCCATGCTCTTTGGCCCAGGTGTCTCTGAGAGTGTTTTTGACAATGAGTCCCATTGTCTGACTCAATTCT
>NW_009221398.1:5009-13701 GCF_000690835.1 Fulmarus glacialis | reverse complement strand
CCCCCAGCCTGTATTGAAACCAGGGGTTGCCCCAATCAGGTGCAGGACCTTGCACTTGGCCTTGTTGAACCTCATGAGGTTCACACAGGCCCACTTCTTGAGCTTCTCCAGGTGCCTCTGGATGGCATCCTGTCCCTCAGGCGTGTCGACCACACCACTCAGCTTGGTGTCATCTGCAAACTTGCTGAGCGTGCGCTCAATCCCACTGTCTATGTCATTGATGAAGGTATTAAACTGTACCGGTCCCAATTCAGATCCCTGCTGGACACCACTTGTCACCGACCTCCATCTGGACATTGAGCCGTTGACCACTACCCTCTGGATGTGACCATCCAACCAATTCCTCACCCACCGGACAGTCCACCCATCAAATCCATACCTCTCCAGTTTAGAGAGAAGGATGTTGCTGGAGACCATGTCAAAGGCCTTACAGAGGTCCAGATAGGTGATATCTGTAGCTCTTCCCATGTCCAGTGGTGTAGTCACTCCGTCATAGAAGGCCACTAGGTTGGTCAGGCAATTCTTTTTTTCAGGCTATTAATCTAAAAGTCCAATCTGGAGGCTTTGCAATCTTAACTCATGCCAGCTATCCATGTTTTATGTGTAGTTTGTATTGTTTGTTGCTTTGTGCTACAGTTTGTAATAACATGTAAGGCTCCAGCCATGGAGCATGTCACATCTGTGCCACGTGCTGAACATATGCAGAAGCGCAGGAGGACGCCTCTGTCCATCGACCGCTCCTTTCTGCAGGCTGTTGTGGCTTTGAGTTTTTTTCCATCTCTTTGTTGGTTTCTGATTCAAGACAACAACATTTTTCTTCTTCCTCCGTCAGTGGCTGGTATCTTCCATTGTCCGCTGAGAGTGCTTTCTGTCAAAGCCTTTTTCAAAATTCAAGTACATTTTATGAACTAATTCTTTTCTCCTTCTCCGCCCTGTTTTCCTTCACAAAGTCAGAATTCTAATTGTTCTGCCATTTGACCTTTCTAACTACTATTTTGGTGATGCTCAGTGACTGGAAAAGCAGTGTCTTAAGGTACCTGGTGTATCAGAGAGGTGCCTTGTAAGAATGGTTATAAACATGCAATATTGCACAGTATTACCACGTAAAATTAATAGTTTACGCCCTAAGACCAGGTCCGTTTGCTTCAGTGGGACTCCAGGCATGTCAGTATGAGAAATGCGGCATATAAATCCCCACCTCCTTCTTCTCGGTGTCTCATTTGAGACAACCGACGAAGATGTAAGCAGCTAGAGGCAGTGCGCTACCTGTAAAGATGGGAGTGACACAAAGCCCTTCATTTCCGTGTGCCCTCCAACTTTGTGGAAGTTTGAATATCCACCTCGAATTTATGACTCGGGTTCCGATCACTAGTCATTGTAGTCCGACAGTAGTAATTGTTACATTAGAGTACCCGAAACGGTAACTCTCCTTTCCCCATCAGAGGTTGAGCGTGCAAAGGCTTGGAAGAGTGACTCACTGTAATAAAGCCGATGACGTGTATTGACTTATGGAGCTGTGTCAAGGAACTACACTTCCTTCTTCTGGTATCTGAACTGTATCAGCAAACAGAGGTCCCAAGCCAGATGTCGTTGTGACGACAGATGTTAATAGTAATAACAGATATTAAAAAGCTTATTTTTCAGCATGATTTCTCATAATTATATTTTTTTTAAATCCATGTTTTGATCTTTCCCTGCACAGTAGCGATGTGCAAGTAGAGTTGTGTGACAGCTGTAACCTCACCATAGTTTGAATGAATATATTTTAAGGAACAGGAAACAGCAAACTTAAAGGAAGAATAAAGCAAAAGTTAATCATATGCTAGAAGCTGTTCCTATATTTGCTAGCTGGAGTGCTCAGTAGAACACATTTACTATTTATGATATCTTTTTTCCAGAGTAACTTGCAAGTATTCAAAAATTAATCCTCACATCACTCATGCGAATCAAGTATAAATTTCTTTTCCAGGGGGAAACTGAGCCAGTGAAGCAAAAGCACAAACTTGTCACTGTACAGTGACTGATCAGAAAGGTTTTGTGTTTATTGTGTCTCTCCAAACCTGGTAGCACTAGAGGCTTCGTTTCGGATGCTTAGGCTGATGACAACCGAGGTAGCACTGAGAGAGCTGGAGGCTCAAGTCAGCTGCCTGTCAGTCGTACGCCGGCAATAAAAGATCCGCTTGAAAAGCAGGATCTTCCATTAAAAAATAACTTCCATTTCTAAACAAGCTCTATGTACACAGCCTTATCTAGAGAACCCTATATTGCCTCCACTTTGAGATAACAGAGAAATATACTGTAGCCAGGACCACATTTCAGCGGATGAAACAAGCACCCTTGTCACAGGTGCTGCCCGCTCAAGAGGATCCAGAGCCTGTAAACCTGCGGGATGGGTGGCTTCTGCGTTCCCTGAGGTACAGCCGAAATGTCTTCACGTTCTTCTGGTACTTAGACCAACCTGCTGATATTATGGTCGAAACAGTTGTTTCAGGCAGTCTTCATTCGGATCCATCTCATTCACACATGGAGGAAAAAGGTGGTTTCATTGATTGTTTTATGTCCTTTCATTTTAATGTGGTTAATTCAAAGTCTGAGATTCCTTTTTTGCTGAAAGCTTCTGCAGGTCCTAGAACCAGGTATATATTTCTAAGCAAAGGCAGGCTGTCACATGGGTCTTTAAGCAGAAATATTCCTTGACACATAAACCTGAACGGTGAATGTTTATCACTTCTTCCCGGTCATTTTCCCTGCAATACTTTAAAGCATGGGTACTCTGTAGGCAGGAGACCCAGTTCCGTTCTTTGTTTGAGTTATTTCAAATTTACATTAGAATTGGAATAAAATATATGCAGAATGGATTCCTTATGTCTGAACTAAGTGACACTGACTAAATGTCGAGTGAACAAGTGCTGCATCTTAACCCTGGGTTTCCTCTCTCTCCTGCTCCCATCATCCAAAACATGCTTAGCCCGTGCCCGTTATTGTCCTAATGTTTGTGGAGGGCAGTGTAAAACCCCAAGATACTCTTTCAAAGTTGAGTCAATCTTCCCAAAGATTTTCATATTTCCTGAAGATAACATTGTAATTTGGATAAAAAGTATATCCACTTTGCAGCGTATCTTGCTGGTGTGAGAGAAAAGGTGCTTTCCTCTTTTTCTAGAGGGTGAGACGCATGCCTGGTTTACGCTCCCTTTTGTGCCCTGTGCCAGTGGGAATGACTGTTAAATGCCTACGTTGTATTACTGATTTAGCGATATGACCTGCTTGCCATCGCAGACTCCACGTAGTGCTTTGTACACATGAAAAGCAAGTAGCTACCGCTCAATTTCTGTTGTTTGCAGAGGTTGAGAGTTCTTTAGTGTAAAAGAAAGTCAGACCCTGAGCCAACTGCTGGTTTTGAGTACATGAAATCATCGATCAGTATAAATAATACAAGTTCAGTGAGCAATCTGTGACGATAAATAAATTTAAAAAAAAACCCAACAGATTAAGATTCTCCCCCTTCTGCTTCTCAAGCAGGAAGAGGAGTAGCAGAATACGTGGAATAAAAGGCACCTTATGTACCTGGAAGTTTCGTAGAGAATGAAGCCTCAGAGAGGTGTTTGCTGGTGACTGACTGTCTTTAGGAGGAACCTTATGACCCCCAACAGAGTGTGAGGAACTGAGTAGCCCCTCGTGAAGGGTTTTCGATTAGGACCAGGCTTGATAGAAACAGGACTTGTGGTGGGTTATGCCACCGGCTAAATGCTCTCTGGCTACCCTTGGTACCTCCTTGTTTCATAGCAGTGGGTTCAATGACATGTTCTTCTGCATGAGGTGGAGGAAGAAAATAGATTAAACTGTTCAAAGGTTGGTGGTACGATGTGGCTGCCGCTGCTCCAGCCTCTTTGCAGGCTGCTGCTGTTTTCCTGCAGGATGCCATGCTGGGGTCTACATACCTCAGTGACAACTCCAGCGTTATGCCCAGATAACTCATTATCTTTCCTTTGTTTTCAGAATATTTCTCGTCTCTCTTGAAGAAGAGTTCATTGCCATAGATCTGTCTGGGAAGAGGAAAAGAAGACAAATATGCAACTCTAGAGTAGCTGCCCTTGTATGGTTGGCTGCTTAGGGTTTCTATAAAATGTAAGTTGTTCAAAATGTATTGAACTAAATGCCTAACTGTAAGATTTTTAATCGTTTTCTACATGCAGAGCTTTATCAAATCGTGTTCAAGCTCATAATCAAAACATTTGATTTAATACTTTTTAGTAGTAGGCACACATACAGCCTATATATCTTGGCGAGATGGCAATCAAGGAAGGGCGGTTTGTTTTTTATCACGTAGACTGAGCCTTCACAGAAAAACTAGTATGTTTAGTTTTGTTAAATTGTTTGAGATACCTGAGCTTTTCATTGAGAACATCAGCACGGAAAATTAATTTCTCCCTGGCTGAATGCCTAAAGCTACAGTCACTGATTTGGTCGTATTTACCCAAGGATTAGATCAGAAAATATAGGTACCTAATACTTTTCTAGCATACTGAATGTGCTAGAAACACATGTTTCACTAGATAAGATTAAATTCTGTCTACCAAAAGAGCAACTTTTCTCATTGAGACTGATGATTCCAAAATCTCCAAAATAAGTACAATTTAGAGCAAACTGAAATGGCAAGGACAGTTACTGCTCCTAAAACAGAAGTCTCTGCTTGGGAACCATTTGGACACATAAGGAGAACAACAGAAAAGCTGATGAAACTATGCTGGCTACAGGCATCCAAAACAAACGCCAAAGATCCTACCATAGCCCCTCTTGTTATCTCGTGAAGGGGTAGTAGTAATAAATTTGTTGAACACAGTGCTTAACATGCATGATGTTTTGATGTCTTTCTCCACCAAGCAGGAGTTAAGCAGATCACTCAGGGTGAGCTAGAAAAAGCTAATTTGGCTAAATCGTTGCCTAGCCAAATTAGTTACATTTAATCACTCTTAAATGCAGCCCTCTCATTTTTTGTCTCCCTTCAGAAATACAGTCACAGCCATTTCCAAAGAGTTCCTAGACAACCCTTTGTGTTCAGGTGAATGACGGCATGCTTCTCTGCTAGCTTGGCCTCCTTGTTGACTTCATCTTGTTTGAAGAGTTGTCTTTTCTTGGGCTTTGTGACATTATTCTTTCCTGTTTCCTCTTTCTTTTCCTGCCTTCTTTGTCCACGAGTGCTCTCCCTTCCCTCTCCTTGGTTTCTAGGGAAATATCCCACCATGTTCTGCCTTTGGCCTTCTCACCGTATAGCCAAATGCTTCCTGAGCACTTTGTGAAGCTCTTGCCTCCTGAACGCCATTCTTTACTCTCCAGGTTATGGTGTGATCCCTTGTTTTAAAGTGCATGACTTTATATTTGACTTCGATAAAATGTCCAGCTTACCAAGGAATTAGCATCCTCTAAAATATTTGCCGCTCTGACAACCTTTGCCTTATTCATGAGTAAAACTATCAACAAAAAGGTATTGACAGCTCCTTCTGAGAGCTCCTCTCACTGCAGACCCGTTGCTCCCCGGAGAGTAACATTTTGCAGTGTGGAGCACGGTGTGCCCTGCGGTCCCCAATTCACGCAGCAGACCCAGGCGGGGTCTCCCAGCCAGGGTAATTTATAGCTGCTCTTATGCTCTTAAGCGGGTGACCACTTGGTCCCTAGTCCATTGACAGATTACGAACAAGAGACCTGGCCAGGTGCCATCTCTCCTGCAATATATCCTAGGTCCTGCAGCAGGCACATGCAGGTTGCTGGACTCAGGTATCTTCTTTTAGATTGCTTCTCCCTTTGTCTGTATGGATAGACACCCTGGCTCCCCCAGACCACCTGCATGTCTTCGTGCCTTTCTACCTTGGATGTTTCTTCTCTTACTCTCACAAGAATTCTTGTGCTCTACTGCAGACCATGCCTGGTTACCTTTCTTCTTGACTTACCCTGCTGCTCCCACCTTATCCATTTTACAAATTATTTTCCTTAACTGTCTCCAAACTTTCTTCCTACCAGTGCTGTGCTGTTCCTCTGGTGGTGTGTAGTAAAGTCCTGTCTGTAGACCTATTCCCTTTGTGAACCTAAGGGAACCACGACCAGTAGGTTATTTTTCTGTGTCTTGGATAGGTTTGTCATGTACATGAAATAGAAAGGAGGTTGAATGTTAGTCTGATTTAGAAAGAAATACAATGAGTATTTAACATGTTTTTTTAAATTTCTTTCATTTATCACATGCTATCTAGAGAATTAATTTTATAATCTGTAGAATAGATAGTGTAATACAGCAATTTCTCAATTAATATGCTTCCGCAGCAAAAGAAGGGAAATACTGAGAAGTATGGGTGTAAAGAAGTAAGATAAAGCAGTAAGATGAAGAGCTAAAAATAAAGAAAGAAGCTGTTGGCTTGGTGAGCTTTAGAAAGAAAAAAGTCCCTTGTACCAGAAGTGCAAAATTGTAGATTGTAGGACAGAAGACCCAGGTTTGAAGGGAGTGAAGTGTACATAAGGAAGGCATTTGTGTTTAAATTCTGATCAGCTAATTCCCATTTAAAAGGTTGGCTGTTTGCTTTATTCTTGAATCTCTGTACGTTCCTCTTTGCTTCTGTGAAATCATAAATACTGCATTTGACATTAGCTGTTACAGGGAAAAGAAGTTCATTACTGCTCCAAAACATCCAAATTAGATTATGTGACATACTGAAAGTATAAAACAAACATTAAGTAATGGCAGCCCTGTCAGTTAGAATTACAGTCCTCCATAGTTTTGGGTCTTCCTTTCTAAAGAGAGGTGGTGTCGCAGTTCAGAAGAGAAGAACGAGGGGAAAAAAATTGCTCTTATTGGTCCCCTAAATTGCAGCTGGCTTTGAAAGAGCAACATCAGAGTCCAACTTTTCTTTGGGTGGATATTGGAGCATGCTGGTTATGAGCCACCAGAAGGGTACAGGGCAGATCAGGCAGAAAGCGCTGATTAAAAAATAATTAAAACCAGTTTTCTTGCTCTACAGCATGTGGAGTTGGCCAGAAACGATGAGTGAGTAACTGTCTACACAAGTGTTTTTTGGTTTCTTTTTTTTCCTAATCTTCATTCACCTTCTGGATACCTCAGGACATTTTAAAATTCTGTTCATGCCTGCAGCCCCTGTTCCTTGCAGTTCAGGTTGGTTTTATTTAGGGTATGGTGAGAAATCACAGGGGCTCTGTAATGTGTCAAATATCACAATGGACCAGCATTCGTACAGGCAGATAAAAGCAGCTGCAGGTTACTTAAGAGGGTGTGTGCAGTGTAACGGAAGAGAATTCAACCATGGAAAAAAATAGCCTCCAGTATTCCATCATTAAGAGGAACACATTAAAGCAGCTGCAGAATTAATAGACAGGAAATTCTTTCTTTATGATCCATGAAATCTTCAATCTATATTATCCTATTCTTCCTAACAACTTCTAATTGCATAACTGAATTTCCCTGTTTATTAATTTTGCAGCGTAGTGACTTACAATCGAGAGTAAATTGCCTGAAAGCAAAATTCTGTTTCATTTGACTGAGCCATAAGAATCGGAGGACCACGGAGTGAGTAGCATTTCCAGCAATTATATATTCCTTTCCTGCAGCTAGTGGAGAAAGCAACTATTGAAACCGGGGTTTGTGGCCAGGGTGGTCAGAGTCCCACAGAGATAGTGGTCAGCCGACACAATGAGCGTACGTTTCCTCCAGAAAGGAGAGCACTCACTTGATATGAGATTGCTCTTTCCTTACTGCTGTGCCATTTTCTAGTCTGTCAAACTCGTAACATTTTGTGGGTGGCAAAATGATGTCATTTTATTCAACAGCTTGTAGTAATTTCCACTCCCAACCCTTCATGAGAGGTACAAATTACCAAAGAAAAAGGGCTATAAGCTTACAGATGGCAGTATCGCTTTTCTTTTCCATTGAGATCACAATATCCTTCTTTCTAGCTGAATGACAATTGTGCTGTCACTAAAATTACATAATGCTACGTCCCCTGAGGGGTTATAGTTTGGGATTCAAAGGACAGCTGTCAAAATACAACAAGCTCTATCCTGAGCTTTGGAAGTCTCTTAGGGGGTCGTACATACGAGTTTGTAATTTTTTTTGGTGGATTATAGATAGAGTTAACAGTGGAATGTAAATGAGAAAACTACATTTACATGGCAAGTTAAGTGATACACCTGAGATACAAATGACACACTAAAATAACTAGTGTTTGCTGTAAATCATGGGAGCCAAAATCAGGACTAACACAACTGGCAGCGCTATACTGACTCAGTGGAGTTTGGTAGCCTACAGTAAAACTCTTTTTTTCCTTTGTTTTGTATACACCATACAATGTGCAGTAAAAGCTGCTCTGATTTTCCAGGTTTTGTCTGATGTCTCGAAGTCAGCTGTGCTATAGTACCCGCCATTGCTGTACACTGGCTCCCAGTGCCTGCCAATTATTATGAACACGCATTAAGTCAAAGAGGCTCAGTGCAGTCTTTGAATGTGGTTGGAAGGGGAAAACTCATACAGTTTTAGATTTCCCCAAACAAGAACAAAAAAAAGAGGGTAAAGATTGGAAAAAGCATCTTGGTTTGGGTAAGTGGTGTGGTTTAGCCCTGGTAGGCAGCTGAGCCCCACACAGCCGCACGCCCATTCCCACCCAGTGGGTGGGGGGAGGGAATCGGAGAGGGAAAA
>NW_009221398.1:0-4906 GCF_000690835.1 Fulmarus glacialis | reverse complement strand
AGGAAGATGTTCAGCCATCTCCAGGAAAGCAGGGCTCCATCATGCGTAACAGTGATTTGGGAAGACAAACACCGTAGCGCCCAACGTCTCCTCTTCTCCTTCTTTCCCCCAGCTTTTATTGATGAGTGCGACACGATATGGTGTGTCATATCTTTCTGGTCAGTTGGGGTCAGCTGTCCCAGCCGTGTCCCCTCCCACCTTCTTGTGCACCCCCAGCCTACTCGCTGGTGGGGCGGGGTGAGAAGTAGAAAGAGCCTTGACGCTGTGTAAGCACCGCTCAGCAATAGCTAAAACATTCCCGTGTTATCAACACTGTTTTCAGCACAAATCCAAAACACAGCACCGTAGGAGCTACTAGGAAGAAAATTAACTCTGTCCCAGCCAAAACCAGTACAGTAAGTCAAATAAGTGGCCACATTTCCATTTGAAGGAATGGAATAGAATAGAGCAATTTTTATGAGGGCCACAGCGACTTTTGAAGGGTTATTTTTATTCCATCTAAAACTGAGCATCACAAAGAAGAGTGTTACATGCCATTTTCACAAGATGAAAAAGATTTAGTCAAAACATTCCTAGATGGCAGACGGCAGTAAAGCTTAACATGGTCGATGCAGGTCTTAAAACGGTAAACCTGGAGGTTCAGCTTTTGCTGCTCAAATGACTGCGTTAGTTGGGCTGGTATTTCTTCCCTCGGGCAGCTTCTTGTTTTCCCTCACTGCTTCCAGATATTAGCATCCTCTGCTGACACAACTTCAGTGGCTGTTGTAAAATACCTACCAGAAACAGGAAACTCTGAAGAAAACAAGCCTGGTTCTAGTGAAGTCCTTGAAACGAGGGAAAATATAAATAAGGAATGAGAAGCGGAGAAAAACAGAGGAACAAGGCTGCTTCTGAGGGGTCATTTTCCCCACCTGCAAATACTTCTGTATTACTTGAGTAGTAGAGAAGAGAAAAAAGTGTGGCACAGACTTTGGTTTGCAGAGCACCTATTTCTGGACTCTGTCAAGCAGGGCAGTCACTTGCTGTAGATTGCTTTGGTTGCCAGTAAGCAAATCACATTTAAAAAAAACCCAAACAAACTGAATGCATACATAAAAAAAAACCAAAACCAAACAATCATTTTTTCACGTCAGGGCCACAGAAGGGAAGTAGTTGTCTGCAACATGAATGGAAAGGGAAACATCTGCAAAACAGTCAAACAAGAGACAAGATGCTAATCCCGTTTTAGGGATGCATTTAACATCAGGGATAAGGTAACTAAGACGTAGGCGTTAAAATCCATTTGCTCCTCAGCTGTGTGTGAATGGATGAGAGGATGATTGATTTTTTTAATTTGCCAGTCTGGTTTGTGATGAAGATTTGTGGGACAGTGCTCGGGAATGAACGGGAGCTGTTGGCTTGTTTAGTCTAGCAGAACAAAAGCCGAGAAAGGATGCCACTGCTACCTCTAAATACTGTCGGAGAGGAAAAGAGTAGTTCATCTAAAGGACAATGCTGGCACCAGAACGCCCTGGTATGAATAAGCTATAAATAAATATAGGCTGACTATAAAAAAAGTTCATAATCCTAAGCAGGGAACTAACTTTCAGAGTAGCGTAGGCAAATAACCTGTCACTTGTTTTAAAATAGAGCTAAGGTAGTTTACAAACAGGATTGTACAATGCTATTATCTGGCAAAACAAGGACTAAACTCCGTGACCTCTGAGGTCCTTTCCAGTCTTAGGCTCCCTTGGTCCTACAAAATGTTTACATCAGGCCTATGCAATGCACAGCCTCCCTGACCACGCAACACCCACCAAGGACTTTCTTTGGCCAAGAACGACATAGGGATAAATAACTTGTTTGTATGGTTTCACCTCTGCAGGCCAAAGCATCCAACAGGAACGAGCCGGTGCCTCTTAGCCAGCGGGAGCTGATTGCCTGGGGAGTTAAGAGGCGGTGGGCTGGTTTTGCGTTATCAGGATTATTCCTCTGCAAAGATTTTGAGATTAGTTGTGCTTCCAGAAGAGCATTGAGGAGCTTGGGAAATGGTGTACATGTACAGGGGCTGTAGGATTCGCTGGGAGTCATAATCAGCAGCGACTGTTGATATCCGAGGATGAGCCTCTCTTGCTGATAAACAATGCAGGTTAATTGCTGTGTATTGGCAATTTTCTCTTGATTAGGTGGTTAGTTTAGATCAGTTGTTACAAACATCAGCTACCACCGCTAGCTTGATGGGCTTTGATGCTTTTTTTCCCCAGGTGTATGTTGTCACCCAGAATGAGCTGCTGTGAACTGCTGACCAGAGCGGAGCAATTGCAGTAACCGTTTGCCCCGGGTCCTGCCTGCTCAGCTGCTCCGAGGTGGTGCTCAGGTGCTTACCCCTGGACCGGCAAATGAGCTGCTGTGAACTGCTGACCAGAGTGGAGCAATTGCAGTAAGCGTAAGCAGTCGCTGCCGGTGACTCTTTCTTCTTGGGACCGTTTGCCCCGAGTCCTGCCTGCTCAGCTGCTCCGAGGCGGTGCTCAGGTGCTTACCCCCGGACCGGCATCTGGGAAGTTCAGCTCCTGGGTGTCAGTCGCTTGTGGCTGGGAGGAAACCCCTGCTGATGAGTAGGGACTGATTATCCTTGGGAAAAGATCTGGGGCTTGGGAGGCAGAGGCTGGATGGCTGGAGAGGCAGGAGGCCGGGTGATGTTGGCGTGCTGCCCTGGGGAATAGTACGGGTGCAGAAGAAGGGCAAGAGGATTACAAGGTGGAAAATGATAGCGAGAGGATGCTGGTGACTGGCTGAAGTCTTCTTCATATCACCCCCTTGTCTGACATGCCTTTACGTTCTGTGATGGGACATGAGTACGGCTTGGGTTGTGTGATACCTTTGTGGGTGTCCTTCCAAGTAAACTTAGAGAGGCAGCAGTTGCCACCAGGCTACCTGCAAAGCTGCTTCTCCCCATCCCTGCTGTGTTCCCAATGCAGTTAATAGAAATAGAAGGATGAGAGCTAAAAAGAAAGTTTATCTGCTCCAAAGGCAGAGGGAGCAGGGAGCTGGAGTGAGGTGGTACACAGGGTAATTGAATTTTAATCAAGATCTAAATCAGCAAGCAGGAAACAATAATTTGCGTAAGCAATATTAATCTTATTAGCATTTTATGGAGAGGAAAGAGTAGTCTCAGAAAGATTTATTCTTATCGGCAGTTCTGACCCAGCAGTACTTCTTGCTAATTGACGAGAGCTTAACTGTAATCTGTACCTGTTCGTCTTGGGAATGTTGAACCATTATACTCGTGTTTCTGCTGAAAGCGATGCTGTATTTCTGTCATTTTTATGTGGTCTGTATCCTAGATGGAAACCTTAAACTCACACATTTATTAAAAATTATTTCAAAATAGCTTTTAATTAACCTATTTTTAATTAAGGTAAGAGGATCATTAATTTAATTTAAAAGTTTATTTTTAAATGTGTTAGATGTACAGAGAAAAAGCAGACCAAAAATACACTTGTATGGAAAAGAAACCAGCTCTCTTAACGAGAGGAGGTACTTTCTGTGGTTAGACAACTCACCTGGTTGTTTCGGGACACTGTTCCTCAAGGTCTGAGAATTAGTCATTCTAACCCTCTCTGTCATGGCCTCTTTGTTTAAGGGGGTCTGCTGGTATTTTTTCGTATGCTGAAGGGGAGAAATAATCTGTACTTGTCTTTTTTTTCTTTTTTCTTTTTGAGTTCATGATTAGTCAGTCACTTAATTTGAAGAGCACAGAAACAAACCTCGTTTAAAGAAAAGGTTACTGCTGTCAAAGGATAGGTTTGTACTTAAATTCTGATTCTGGTGATTAGCTACTGTTCTGGACGATCTAGGTTTACCTTCTTTCCTAGCTTGGTGATAAATGTAGTTTGAGTATTTTGTAATTGTTTCACATATACATAGTAAGAATTTTTGGAAGCCTGGTTTTGAGGCAGGTAGTAGCTTTCAGAAGTAATTTAGATTTTTGAAAGAAAAGATATCTCTAATTTTCATTTTTACTTCTTTTTTTTTTTTAAATAAGTGATTCTTGTTGGCTCTAATGATGGCCCTTGCAAAGATGCAGTAGCATAAAAGTGAGCTGGGCGAACAGGGCCAGCATTGGCTCTAAGTGGAAACCTGCCCAGGCAGCGAGACGGGTGTTGCATGGCGTGTACGCGGGCAGTGCAGCGAGCTCCTTCCTGGCGCTAGTCCTGCGGCAGAGGGAATGCTAGAGGGAAGCCTTCAGAGAAGGGATGATGATGTGGGGCAGGAGGAGTCTGGAAGACAGGGTATGAAGGGAAGCCTACCTGTCTGGACGCATTAGTGCATTTGACTGCAAGCAGCAGCTTGTCAGAGAGAGGAGCGGTGCCAGGCTGAGCCTGTCTTGCTGGGCGTAAGCCCCGATGTTACACGAGCACAGATCTACGCAGAGGTGGACGTGCGAGGTACAAAGGCCAGCCTTGTGTGCGTGTGTATGTGTGCGTGCCGATTTATTTAGTTGCCTGATACTTTCATCAAAACGCACTTTCTCGTTAAACTAGGTGAGCCACTGGTTTTTACCCACTTTGCTATCGCAAACTCAATGACTTGCAGTAAAAATCTAAACTGAAATTAATTAAAATTGGAGCAATTATATAAATACAAACCCCTCTCCAGTGTTATATCAGCTTGCAGCTATCTCATACTGATTATCTTTTATTATTATTTGCTACTACTATTATTGTTATTGACGGTTATACTGCTGCGACTCGAGCATCCCCCAGCAGTGCCAGCACCCATCCCCCTCCCTCAGAAGCAGGCGGGAAGCGCGGGGCAGGAGAGCCAAGGGACGGAGACCTGCTCCCGGCTGGACACAGCGCTGGGAGGGAGGACCTGGGCGGCTGGGCTTTCTCCCGGCGGCACAGCACCCTTATTAACCGGGCTG
>NW_009221397.1:26795-30679 GCF_000690835.1 Fulmarus glacialis | reverse complement strand
ATATTTCGTCTGCCTCCTCATCCTGGGTAAATGGAACAAAAAGAAAGATTTTTCAAAATGTAAATGGTGGAGATGAAGCCCACTGTCCCCAAAGTACAAGCAAGCTTTGTTGGTTGGTATTTCAGAGCACAAACATGCTGGACTGTTGCTTAGTAGGAAAAAGTGAGAAGTCTGATAAGTTGTGTAGAGAAAAAGTTTACAGCAGTGTATGTAAAAACTTGCTTTGCCTTTTAAAGTTCCCTTTATATTTAGAATTCTAGTTATTATCCTAAAATATGGAGTGAAGGTGAGTGACCAGCAAAGTATATGGAGAGAAGTATGTGCAATTCAATACTATTCATGCAAATAATAGGGAAATTAAAAAACACCAAAAAACTATTAAGGTGCTGTAAGGACAGACAATTAAGGTACTGTAAGGGCAGACAAATGAAGAAATGCTAAGACAAACTACATTTAAAGCTTTGCAAAATGGTGATTTAAACTGAAATATCATAACTGTTTATGTATTGGGAGGGTGTAAATGTCAAATGAAAGCATGGATTTGTTTTAAGAATCACAAAAAAGAGCATAATTAAGTACTAGAACAGAAGTGATATAAGTGAAGAGCCAAGTGATAGAACAGAAGTAAAATTAAGTTAAACATTCAAAGAAAATTTATAAAGAAAGCATGGTGCTCTCATAGAGGTAGTGAAACTTGTTCCTTAAATTTGAAATTAGAGGAAAGTTTGGGAGTTAAATTGTGGGGAACTTTCTCTTGTTGCAGGGACTGGGCTAGACTGACATTACTGTTCTTCTAGAGTTTTTGAACCAAAATCTCTTTTAGGAAATCTAAGGCAAAATGAATACCAGGAATACAAGAGGAATGGTAAAAAGAATGAAAAGGCCAAGGCAACGTTTATCTGCAAACCCATACGTCTTCAACAAGGTGGCATGTAGCAGAAAGTACACAGAAAACAAAATAAGCTCTCCTGTCAGCTTTCAGCTATACTGATGAAATAGATGATGCACACTATATTAATACAGCAGTTTAATTTATTGGGGGAGTGTGTGGTGTGTGGGGTAAATGCATGCTGGACTTGCTGTTAGCTCTGGACTGTGACATTTCAGTTTGCGCTGGGCTTGGTCATGGGGAAGGTTAATACAAAGCCACATCCACTGCCAGAGCTGCTCTCACTTGGAAAACCTAAAGTCTGTTCCCTCCCCTTCCTACCTATCCCTTGAATGCACGTTGCAAAGATATGTACCTTCTCAAAGCTAGTACACTTGCACAAACACATGACTAATGGTTCACTTTTTGGGCATACAAGCAGCTTCTCGTTGTTGTGTCCTTTTCTTCCCCTCCCCAAATAATTTCTTTTAAGAATATTATAAAAATTCTGTTTCTTTTGTTTTGATTTTCAGGTAAAGGGGACCAAGAGTGAACACTATTTAGCAACTATCTACGTGCGACTTTGCAAAGGTAGACAAGATAAGTAGTCACATCACTGAAAATACTGCAACAGTAAACCAGAACACATCAGGGTGGTATTTATGAACTTAGTGACTTGTGCAATAGGTACCAGAAAAAACAAACAAACAAACAAACAAACAAAACAAACATTCATAATATGACTGTTTCAATATTTGTCTTTCTGGTACTTAAAAGTATGTTAAATGTTTGAAAAGAGGGTGAGGAACTGGATGAAATGTTTTCCTTTTGAAAATGTTGGCTTATATGTGCCCAACTTTCAGAGGCATTAGTTTTGATTTGTTTTAGGTCACAGAGCTCAGCTGTGGCTGCTGCTTCTGCAAACAGAAGTAGGGCAGAGCTGAAAAGTGCAAATAAATGCCACAAGCTACCTTATGTTGGAGGCCCTGAGCACAACGTATGCTCATGGATGATGAGTTAGGTTTCACAGCTTATAAATCACTTTTCTCTGTGCATGCACCACAAGTCCAGTGATTCAGACATTTTGTGTGATGCTGTAGGTAAGAACCATCCCAGTTTTGATGAGTTGCCCATGTCTGTTGGGGTTCTTTCAAGCTGTGAACTAGGTCGCGGATCCTGTGGGACCACATATCAGAAACCAAGATATGTGGTAGACAGTGGAAAATAGGCTAACCCTTTCAAAACCTAAAATACACATGCACAAAGAATTTACCGCAGTAATTTGGATATCAAGCTGTGTGGAAACAACTGGGCTAAGTGATCTGCTGATTCTCTTGCATTTTAAGATCTTGTGATTCATTTCTAGAACATATTCAGTTATTCTTCTATTCTTCACTTTACTAAAGTGAACTCCAATTTTAAAAGTGATTAATCATTGAGAAACAAAGTCATACTGACTTTGAATTAAACTTAGAAAATAATTTAGTTACTATTGAAAAATTTACAAAAGTTATTTAATGATTTAACATCAGATATTCAGTATCATTTTTCTTTATGCTTTATTGTTTTTCTTGATGCTTTAATGTTTGTGAGGTTTAGCATACGTTGTAATTTTGTTCTTACTGTAAAATGTCAATAGCATATTCTTTAAAGATGTAAACCTAAACATGCCGAATTTTAAGAGGTCTGGCTTTTGATGAAATACAACAAAAAAAAAAACCCTAGAAAGATGTAACTCAGTTTTTCTCAACCTAATTATCCTCTTTGCTTTCCAAGAAATAAAGTTTATGTAAATCCTTTTCTATTGCTGTTTCTGCATATCTCACTATAACATTAAACCTATCACCCAGGCTGGTATGGAAGAATCAGCACAAAATACCAGTCTTAGTGTTAGATGATTCTATCGATTATGAATCCTGTTGTTGATGGAGTATGTAAAGATTATCGTCATCCTTTTGTATTTACCGTTTCACATCTAGTACTTTATCAAATTATATGAAAACATATTTTTCATTTTTCTATTTTATTCATGCTGTGCTTCATAGAAGGATCAAGTTCTCTTCCCTTTAAACCCTGCAAAATTTTGTCATTGACCTCAAGGAGGCCTGACTAACCATGTGCATGGAAAAATCTTACATAATCAAAGAGAAGTAAACATAACTGAAGCCATATAAATTACTTTCAAAATTTATAGAATCAAGAAGTTAATGAGATCTTTGTTATAAATGTTTTGAACATGCTATCAATAAAATGTTCTAATTAATTCCTACCCAATCAATCCTCTTATATTCCTTTTTTTTTTTAAACCAGAAAAATTAAAATGCTGAAGTTCATTATCAATCTATTTGGTGCATGATTTTAATTTTAATTGAATTACTTACCACTCATTCTTCCATATTTCTTTGCAGCAGACAATTTGCCAGCTAGAAATGTGAAATCTCAGATGATGGCATACTACAAGTGTCTTCAAAAGTATCAGGTAAAACTTGGCACATTTTAGTGTTTGTAATTTTCCAGGACTCGGAACTTTGTATCCCTGCAGTAATCATTAGGAATGGAAAGGCTCATTTCATTGATTGCTGTGTGAGAAGGTTGTTCAAGTTCAGATGGAGCAGAAAGGTTAGTGGAATATCGGTTAAATGCTTCAGTGGTCTGTGACAAATCTCCAGTCACGCTCTTACCACAGCTGATGAATTTAATTTTTAAAAGAAGCTAAAACTGAGTACATGCTCGTACTTGCCAAGGCTGTAGAAGCAATTGAATATACACAAAATGGTAATTTCGATAATAGCAATCTCCTTGCTTTTATATGGAAATTACCATCATGTAGAATCAGTCAGTGAAGAATTCTCAGATTGTCCCATCAAAAAGTTTATGGTCAAGATATTTTTCTTTGGTTTTAATGGATGAAACTTTGCCAATAAACATTTCTGTGTATATTCCGGGCTGTGGTAGCCAAGTCAGATATTGTAAAAATGGGTATCATAAAATGAGAAATTAATATATGGAAATAAGG
>NW_009221397.1:0-26780 GCF_000690835.1 Fulmarus glacialis | reverse complement strand
GAATGCCTGTCATTTTTATTTCATATATTTGCACAATAGTTTTAAATTATCTTTTCCCCATATATTAGCATTATTATTTTCACTGGATTTCAGGAAACAGCTCTTCATTTGCCAGTATTGGTTTTACTCATTTTACCTCGATGCAGCTCTTTTGCTTTACAACATCTGGTTCTAATGAGAAAAACTTTTAGAATACTTCTTTTGGTTTTGTCAGAAATTACAACATGAAAATGAACCTGTAAGTGGTCAAAAGTAACTAGATTGAAAAATCTGAATCTGACATTTGGAAAAAGCATTTCTGTAGCATTCTTTATATGAGGGAGTATAACCAGTCATATGCCCCTATGAGTAAAAAAAAAAACAAAACAAAACAGCAAGGGCCAAATTTATTTTATTCTATTTTAACTAATATTAAAGCCATATTATGGACCATGGCTGCTGACTGCCTGAAGTCATTGCCTGTTCTACTGCCTTCAGTCAGATTTGGGACAAGTCATATCTCCAAACTGAAAACTGGGCAAGAAATAGGCTTTCTGATTTGCTAACATTTAACGTATCTTAGGGAAGTGTTTATTTAAAAATTGTTTCAGGTTGTAGGCAAACAAAATGCACCAAACATTTACATTGTTTGTTTTTAAAGTTGAAATAGTTTGATGAAATATGAAATAGTTTGGCTGCTGCATTTTAATGAAAAGATACATCAATACAGTGACTCACTGACTAAAACAAAAAATTAATTCTAGTATATTGAATTGAGCCATTTTGGTTTTGAGGTTCATTTTTATTTGGCTGAGGTATCAAAATGAACAAATCATTGGATGTAAACAAATTTAGAAAATCGGTAATTGTTTGAAAACACTATACCTGGTGGGTTTGCCTACATTTATGAAATATTTTCACCAAGATCTAGTTCTGGCTGTAACTTTCATCCCCAAGGGACTGAATTTTCAAAATCCCTTAAATATTCCACCAGGATATGTGTTATAAAGTAGATTTGCATTTAGTGGTGAGGCGAGAGTTTAAGTAAAATGTAAATCACAAAAGTATTTCACTATTCCCATTGCACCTCTGAAAGGAAATCAACAGTGTGTTGTACGCTTTGTGAAGTGTTTTTATGTTTGTTTAAATGCTAGCGGTAAGTAGATGATTAAGGAGAATTCTATCAGTTTTATAGTCATCTCAAAGCATTATGTACAATTACAAAAGATAGAAAAATCTATAGAGCTTCTGTATGATTAATCTAGACCAATTAAAGAGCATTTATCTTTAATATCCTACCAACAAAGCGCAAGTTTCTAGCTATGAAAAGATTTGAGCACACACCTGAAATCAATGTGACCAAACATGAAGGGAGGTTTGGAGCTGATACTTAATGTCTATAAGCTCCATTATTGTCAATGAAATTAGGACAAAATTATAGAAACTAATGATCTCCTTGGCCTGTTTAAAGATATGCACATCTAAGTTGTCACCTGACCAGGAATTAAAATTGTAATTGAAGATTTGCTATCCAAAGTATTCTTGTCTTGTTTAGCCTCTCACTGCTTTCGATGATACCCATCCTTAGTTATGTACTAACAGGTGTGACTAAAAATTAACACCAATCTTAGTTTGTGTACCCCTGCATATTAGAATATAATGCAAACAAAACTCTGTTGACTGATCTAAGAAAGGAGAAGTATCTGCTTGGATGTAATGCTTACTTCTATGTAATATTAGTCATGGCTAAAATGTTAAAAATTCTTTCATTTCTAATAACATTATCAACACTGTATTTTTTTAACCTCACAAAACTTTAATTTTGAAGGAACATTTTTAGTGTTGCCATAGAAGAGAATATATGATGGGAGTGTTCTTTACTGCATTTTATACAACATTGGGTTCTATGAGGTGTGATGAGCTATCATAAAGCCTTTGGACTGGATTCTGGCACTGCGTTATTGATGGCAAATCAATAAAAAACCAAAATATTCAGTTGACTAAGCAACTGACATTTTACAAAAGTCAAAACATATATTTGTTACAACTGTCATTAGTCTTCCATGTTATTAAAAAAGTTAGAGACTGAGAACAAAATAAAACTTCATATCACACTTCATAAATAGACATAAATCATATTTTTAAAGAGTAACATGGGAAGTGTTCTGTGATTATATAGCATCACAAAATGCAAGATCTGGAGAGTTAATGTGAACATGGAACAAACAGGAAAAAAAAATCAAATGCGAATCAACTAAAAAAAAAAAAAATCCTCAGTAATGCAAGAAAACATGTCTTTGCCTTTGATGATGTGGCTCTTGGACCAGGTAAGAAAAAGAGGAAGAGGGAGCTGATGCCACCAACTAGCTACAATTCCATAATGTGCTAAAATGTACTTTGAGTGAGATGGATGGCATTTTATAGCAAAAATCTTTACTGAAGAGTGCAAATTTAGTTTAATCAAAGCACATCCTAAGCAGGATTTACATCTTAATGTAAAAAAGATATTCCTGAATGAGAGGGATAACATCAGAGCAGCCTGGTTTGCTAGACACTTGCCTGAGAGGAGGGGAATCTGGATTCCTCTTCCTGATTTAAGAATTATTTAGGAAAACAGTGATTAGATGTCAAAGCACTCTAATTCCTTCCTTTTATTGAAAGTTCCAATAAGCTAATTCTTTTAAAATGAAACAAAAACTGCCCAAACATTTTCTTACTTACTCTTAAGGAACAGACAAAATATGTGGGGGTAATCTAATATATATCACAGAAGTAATGTAAGCTTACAAATTCGCTATCATTTTATTCTTAAATTTCTGCTTAGAATTCCACAATACCATCAAGCACTGATTCATAAAGGGGTAAAAATGTGAATTCTGTTGTCCTATTTTCCTAAACTATGCAGACAGCTTTTTGCATACTCAAACACAAGTGAAAACATGTGTCTGTTCTTCTTTGTGGCAGCTAAGTAACTTGGGCTATAAAAAGGATTGGTAACATCTTATTTTTTTGTCTTTTCTGTAAATCTCATAGGTTTCTCCACAAGGCAGAGATGTGATCAAAATGATCTTTGTCTGCTGAGAGCAATGAATATAAATTTGGTAGATAATTCATTTGAATTATTTTTTTTAAATTATAACACTGAAGCTGGAAAGAAGATTTTAAAAAAAACATAGGAACCCAATTTAAAGTACAACACAATTTTCTATAGCAGGGGATAAGAAATATTTTTTCTATTCAATGATATCAAGTTGTTAAAGGTGTAATCTTGCATTTTTTTTTAAATCGGGTCCTGCGCATGGCTATTCAATCATGTCTTCCTCATATATAAAGACAAATTGCACTTGCCACCACCCCGCTCCCCCGTTTCCACCTTTGTAGTTTACAGAAGTAATAATAATAATAATACTAATATAAACTCTGAATGGTGAAATTCCCTTTTGTATAGAAAATACACAGCTTTTACAACACTTATAACCCCATCAGAAATATTTCAAAAGTTATTTACATTGCCCATGTAAAGGGGGATGCCCATGTAAAGGAAGCAGACTGCCATGCAAAGGGATTTCTGAAAGCTTCTGTATTGGTTAGGTATATTGAATTCCTACCTGATATCTAACTTGCATCACTAGCTACTTAAATATCTTTGAAAGTCTGTCCCAATTCCTTTACAGGCCTGTTTTCTCAGCATGGAATTTAAATGAAAACTAATGCATTTCTCTGCTGGTGGTTATTCCCACAGAATTTATTTTCATTTAAATGAATAAAATGGAAAATACATTAATTAATAATAAAATAACAGTTAGTAACTTTCCAAATTTCAAAGTTCAGTCATCAGCACAGTGTGTATTTAAAATAAGTTGACTTTAACAAAGTTCCTGCTCTCTTAAAGCTTTTCTGCGTATATGTGAGTGGCACTTACTTTATCAAGGAATAGATTGCTATCCACTGCAGATACTGCAGCCATTTTGACAAGTATTTTCCTGGCTAAAGCTTTTGACATACATAACATGTATGTCATGCAAAGATGCTTAGGGCTCTGGACTACAGGCAGGGTTACAAAGTTGCCTTAGAAAAAAAAAATGTAGAAAGTAATTCTCTATCTTGCTAGGGAATATTTGACTTCTAACTTGTATTTACCACTAAATCAGCTTCTGTAATGCTTGTTCCAATGACTCAATGTATCATTTGGACAGAGCTCCCAGTAGCGTGGCAGATATACCCAGCTCTTCCATAGGACTTTCTTCTGAAATTTACTGTTCATCCAGCCAATGCTGTAACAAATTGCCAGCAGTGAGAACAGTATGTGTTACTAGAAGGTTAGCTAGTCTTCGACTTCAGCCTCTGCACCACAGATGATATCGGCAAAGTGTGTTAAGATCAAATGCCTTTCTTAAAACCATATTTGAAAAAGTTTGTGATGATACAGGTCTTTCAGGCATAGCTGTGCACTTAGAGCTAGGCAGCATGTTAGCAAGACAGGAACTGAAGTGGCAAGTGCTACAGCATAAAGTATCTGTTAAAACAAGAACAGAAAGACTTTTCTGCTCACGGTGTTTAGTGTAAATCTGGTGTGACATTCATATTTGTGCTTTGAACGAGTTTGACTAAAACTCTTAACATTTTAGTGTGTGTGATTTTTTTTTTTTTTAAATTTATGAAGAAATGGAGGGTACTATTGTTGTTAATCACCCTTTCTGCTTTTACTGGAAGCAGATTAATTTGTAAATAGGACCATTAAGGCATATATCTGTAGCTGGCACTGCAGAAAGATAGTCTCATAAAGGTCTGGGACAATATGCAAAGGCAGAAATATACACGTCCATGGTCATCACAAGTATCTGAATTTCTTCGCGTACAGAAATGGTTGGGTACTTGTGGCTGGTGGTGTTTTCTTTTTCTTACATATAATGTCTTTCTTATCCAGGAAATGCTTACTGACTACCCTTTGCTACACCTCTGTTTTCTTTTGTTAAATTTCATGTCTGTGTCTGCCAATAAGGTAAATTAAGTTCTTACTTTTTTATTTTTCCTTGGAGAAAACTTTGGGATATGATCCATCGTTCCTGATTCAACTAACTAAAATCAAAGCTCCTCATATTTTAAGAAGAAACAAGTCAATCCCATACAGTTCAAAAGTCATGTTTCATTCATATGTAAAAAAAGGAAAAAAAGATGACAGTAACATATGAAATAGTATGTACTATGGCACTTGAGGGTTTTTGTTACTGTCAAAATTCTGAATTTATTACAACTAATTCAAAGATAATTTTAGCGTGCATTGTACATCCTACAAAAGAAATATTGAATGGTGTGTTTCCACTCACCAGATCATGAGCAAGTACCTCAAAATAGTTTGCTTCTGTCAGAGACTGTAAGAGTCAAGTTCTCATTTGTGAAGTATTGTATACAAGTATACCACAGAGGAATTAAATGCTGCAACGTCTGTTGGAAAGCTATGAGTTACTGGAAAACGTCCTTCTAAGCACACATGAGAGAATAAAAAACACGTTGCTCTCTTCTTCATGTGGAGTAACCTTGTAGACCAGGTGAACACTAAACACGCATGCATGTGCAATGGTTGACAATACAATGCAGTTATTCTGTCAGAGGCAAATTCAGCCCTCTCGAAGGGCCTGAATGTAGCTGATTCTTTGCATAAACTTTTAGCGATTTAAAGGTATAATGTGCACGAATGAGTATTTGCTGCTTCCAGTACACTGTTGATACCAATGATGCTAGAGGAAAAACACCTCATTTGGAAGGATAAATACTGGTGTATCTGTTTTGTTCTTTATAATCAGAAAAGAGTTTGGTCTGCCCATACTCCAAGCTGACTGATAAGGTACATGGTTGTGACTAACAAAGGAGCTGCTGAGTTGCCAGCAGTCCTGTGCAATCACCTTTTAGGGTGAGCGGACTTTTGTGGGTTGATCTGGTCTACATCAGCTGAGAAGTCATTGCAGAATTCAGCTGATACAATAAAGTTGTAAGAAAACTTAACTTCCAGAGACCCAAATTCAATCTGCCATTACTATTTTGTATGTATGTGATATTTCATATTTTTAGATATTTGTGAAGTCCCATAGAAGTAGAAACCATTAAGGTTAAACTGGCGTATGTGTAAAAACATCAATTCTTATATCTATGCACATGTCATTAGGTAGCAGGACAGTGGCCTTTGCCAGATGTGATAAGATCATAGAATCATAGAATCATAGAATAGTTGGGGTTGGAAGGGACCTTTAAAGGTCATTTACTCCAACCCCCCTGCCATGGGCAGGGACATCTTCAACTAGATCAGGTACTCAGAGCCCTGTCCAAGATGCACTGAACAATTACATACTTTTATTATAACATGACCAGCTCAAATAGAATTGCAGCCAGAATCTTGTACTAACTGTGTTCTGTACCCCAGTCTCCAAAATGCTGCTTTTGACAACCGTACTACTTCTTTAGATAATGATGATTTAGCTATTGGTCTTTGACCTTTCCTCTTTTTGTAACCATATTACTACTTCTTTAGATAATGATGATTTAGCCATTGGTATTTGACCTTTCCTCTTTTTGTAACTATACGAAAATCATAAGGACTTCATTTATTTTATAGCAGTACAGAATAGACAGGAGACATCACAACCTTCTGACATGTAATTGTGAATTTGTAAGGAATGTGTTCATTAAGAAACCACCATTTCCTTATTTTCTTCTGTGAACCTTGCAGCATCACAGCCATCATACCACTTTTTTGTGAGGTTTTCCTGTCTTTTAAGTGCTTTGCAGGTTCAGCTTTTGTAAAGCACGCCATCATCCTTTCACCATCTTCCAGAAGTTTAGGATTTTATTTGGAAGTCTCATTTTCAAGCAGCAATTTGTCCCTGCCTATTCTGCGTTATAAAAGCTGACATTATCAGAGCCTAAGGTTGTATGATTGCAGGCAGCAGCTGTTTTATACTGAAGTCTGAAAGCAAAGATGCCTTTAGATCTTATATTGCCTCATATGTGACCAGGGATAAGGTATTTTTTAGCAGGGATTTGCATTAATAAAAATTAAAGCTTTGGGATTTCACTTCAAAGGGAAATGTCAATGAAAGCATATCCTCTCTTAGTTGCGTTGGTAGCAGAATATTAATATCACGAATGTAAAAGTGTATATAGCTAGAGGCTGCGGTCTCTGACTCTCAGTAGAGAAAAAATAATTCTTAGACCACATCAGAAGACTGCAGCACCTAAAATACAAAGATAAAGAAATAAGGAGTGTCTTTTTTTTCAGGAGCAGTAAACACGCAGAGCACACTGATTTTCAAATTGGAATATCTATTATTAAAAAGGTTAATTTTTAATGTATGAATTCTAGACAGTCATTGACATAGAAATAAATATATTAGTCATTATGTGCTAGCTTTTTTACTGGTGTTAAGTATTATTTTACGCTACAAATACAGTCGTTGATTTCAGCAAAACAACACTACAGTGTAAGTTGCTGCTTGAGGGACAGAAAAATCTGTGTGAAGTATAACTTATTAAATACAATTACACAGTAAAATGGATTATTTCATTGATACTAGTCTGTAGGAACATCCAATTTGCAAATAGTGAAGAGATTTGAATGCAGAAAGTCTTTTTTAGTTGAAAGGAGGAAAAATGGATCGTCAGTTTTTTGGAACAAAGCACAGGGAGATGATGTGTGTATTTGTTTTCTTACTGTCCCAAATAATTAAGGGATTTTAATTCTTTTATTGTAAGTAATATAAGCACGTATAAATATCATTCACTTACTCAATATGAAGTTCAGTAACATAAATTCTCAGCCAGGCATTGCTCAAACATTTAAAGTATTCATCAGTCTTCTCAAATCTTGAAAATTATTATTAAAAAGCCTGATGTATTAAGAGTATTGTTGGGAGATCTTGTATGAGAGCTGGAGCATTTCAGCTTTACTCTTACCTTAACCAGGAATGCTAGCAACTTAGCCTTGAATACAATCTCAGATTATTAGCTATTAACTTGTGTCAAGTTTTCGTACTCAATGAATATGCCATGTGCATTTGTATACTTGTGAGTGAGGTTAATATTGTCAGCACAATAGGAGGATATTGTTTAATTGTTTCTTTGGTTTTGTTGAAGTTGAGAAAAAAACACATGGTCTAGAAATCCCAAAAGTAACTTTTTCGAAAGTCGTATAAAACTGTTGCTCACTCTCTCTAGATCCCTCCCATATCTAGTTTCATCATCAGTCTGCATCAAGCAGGCAGAATAAAGATAGCAATTTCTCTTGAACTCCCATAAATCTTATAAAAAGATTTCCTGAATCTGGGAACCATTAATAGTTGATCAGTCTACCTAGCAAAGAAAGAGTAGCTTTTTTACAACGGACCTTGTGACAGCAGGAGTCTTGAGAGATTATTGAAGCTGCTTTTCATGATAAATGCAGACCTTTCTACATGATTCCTGTAGTTTAATGAAAAGTATGTTTGGAGGTGTTTTTTATGAGTTTTTAGCGAATTAACAATCATTGTAAAGAAAGCAGGTAGTCTTATGCTTGTTCAGTAGGATGTGATAGAGCTGCTGGTGTGCTTTTTCACTACTGACTGGATTCTGTGCCTGGGTGGATTTGACTGTGATTAAGGGTTGCATGAAGAATATGTATTATTAAATGAGATGGAAACTGCAAGTTGATGGGCTAATCCACTGACCTGTAGAAAGCACGATTTTCCAAAAGACTTTATACGTGAGGCTTTCTAGCTTTTTAAGTGGTTTTAAAGAATCACTCCTACAGTTATATTTAAATGAACCAGAAGATGCTGTTGCCTGATTGCATCACTTTCTTTTACAAGATCTAATGGTGAGGCCCAAAAAAGGAATAGAGAAGCCTAAAGAGGATTTTTAGAAGAATTCAGTTGCTTGTGTCCAAAATTAGTATTAAAAGGCTTTGCCCAACAGCCATTGAGAAAAATCTACATTTTATTTCATTTTTATCACCAAAATTTCCCAGGCTTCTATGGTCTTTTAGACTCTTGTTACCTTCCAGAATTATTCTTGTATTGAGTAGCTGGAGTATTACCTCATGCCTAAAGTATGTCAGTGTTTAAATATTCCTGCAAACAAGTGCAGAAAAATGACAACGATACATTTGTGATTTCCCTTACTCTCTTCCATGTAGTGATTTAATCACTCACTCAGCTCTTAGGAAAACCTGACTCAGTTCCCTTTCTCCCCTGAAAGGATTTGGTCTAGTAATTACAGAATATGTGCAGCAATAATTACAGAATATGAACTGGAGTGAGGAGAGTGAGTGACTGACACCCAAGACTCACCACTTCTAGGAAACTTTCCTAACCAGAATGACAGAGATTCAGAGCTCCTTTTGGCACTAGATTTTATTTATTTAGTTAGTTAGTTATTTACTTATTTATTTATTTATTTTTAATTTGGCACAACTTCGGCAGGAGAGATCCTGACTTCTGAGATCGCTAGTATTTTTTACTTATTATAAAATTAATAAAATTTCTCTGACTGTTGTGGTCTAACCCAGCAGGCAGCCAAACTGTTGTGGTTTAACCCAGCAGGCAGCCAAACACCACACAGCCACTCGCTCAGTCCCCCCTACCCCAGTGGGATGGGGCGAGAATCAGAAAAAAAAAAAGTAAAATTCATGGATTGAGATAAAGACAGTTTAATAGAACAGAAAAGGAAGGGAAAATAATAATAGTAATAATAATAATGGTAGAATATCCAAAATGAGTGATGCACAATGCAATCACCACCCACCAACTGACGCCTAGCCCATACCCAAGCAGCAATCGCCCCTCCCCCACCAACCTTCAGTTTATGTACTGAGCATGACTTCATATGGTATGGAATACCCCGTTGGCCAGTTGGGTCAGCTGTCGTGACTATGCTCCCTCCCAGGTTCTTGTGCACCTGGCAGAGTATGGGAAGCTGAAAAGTCCTTGACTAAGTAATGTAAACATTACTTAGCAACAACTAAAACATCAGTGTGTTATCAACATTATTCTCATACTAAATCCGAAACACAGCACTGTACCTGTTAATAGGAAAAAAATTATCTCTATCGCAGCCAAAACCAGGAAACTGACTTATAAATTACACCTATTTTATTGTGAATAAAATCTCGTTCTGTTTTCATTTGAGAGAATGCATGTGGGGGATTTGAGTCTTTTGCTTCTGCGTGTTTATTATTCAATGCTGACTCTAGGTGTAACAACTAGGTGTAACAGCTCTAGGAATAACTATGTTGGAATAACAACTGCTTCTCAATAAACCCACTCTTCTCAGTGTGGTTCAGCTGTAAGTCCTAATCAACAGAGACTGAAGCTTAGGCCTTCCATGTATCTCTCTTTTAATGGTACCCAGTTGAAGGAATAAATTCACAGACACTGGAGAGTTTGAATGTACTGGTTCCACAAGTAAAACAGAGTAAGTATCATGTATCCAATTGTGGATGTGGAATGAGTTTATTGATCTGACAGTCTGCATTCCACTTAATTCCAAATGCATAGGGCAATGCTTTTTAGAGTTATACATAGAGAGGATTTGATGCTACATGTTTGAACTACTTTACTGTTGTCACTGATGGAGAAATTGTGATTGGGAAAAATCTGAGCAGCAATTTTCTCAATTACACATGCAGGAGCTATTAACATATTTCAGGCCAATACACAAAATCTGAAGTAGAGCTCATTAAAAAAAAAGTCAGTGAAGGCTTTATTTTTGCTACCTCTTTAAAGAAAAATGCAATTTATCAAAACTGAACTTTCCAATTCTACTTAGAGTTTCTTCAGACTCCCTTTTCCATTGCCTTGAATGCTTTTGATGCTCTAAATTCATGTTGTTTGACAAGTACATTTCTGTCCCAAATTTTTCAAAAATTCTGTTCTGCAAACCTTCTCATTTTCTTTGTGATTCAGAAAGAAATATAATTTAAAGATTAAGAATTCTTTCAAAATCTGCCATTCCATTCAACTTTGCTTTCAATGTATATATCACTTAAAGTAATGCACCAAAGAACTAGCATATATTAACAACATCTCACTGAATAGCATTATCAGCCAGAACATGTTATGTCTGCCTTTTCAGATCATTCCTGATGTTTACAAATGTATCATTTATGTCTTAATTGTGTGTCAAACAGTTTGGATGCCAATTTTCAGATTACAGGTAAATCGCAAATATCTTTGAAAATTCAGTGCATGCAAATGGATACATGATAACGTTTCTGTTCCTCAGTTACATGACATTATTTTTAACTAACGGGTAATAATAGAATGCTAATATGAATCCATGCCACTTTAAAAATTACTGATATTTTCATGAATACTAGCAGCTGTTGAAATATTCCTAATTACAAATATCACTTATCAAGAGTAGCATATCGAAGTAAAGTGGTTTGTATGCAAGCACATTTGCAAAGCTGTTATGTTCTATTTTTTTCTCTTCACTCCTGAGCTAGGTTTACTTTTTCTTAATGCGCATAATACTGGACTTGAAATAGTTTAAACTGAAATTAATACACAGTAATCTAATAAAATATATCTTTATTCAAGAGATTCAGAAGAACAAAGAAGCTGTAGAATTAAACTTTTGCCTTACTGAATTAGATATATTGTCTGTCACAGCAGGTATGTCATGTATTATGTGGAAGATACTGGATCAAATAAATTACATACTACATCAAATAAATCATCTCGTAAAACATACTATATTAATATTAAATCAAATATGTTTAAGAATTCTGCAGCCTACAGGTAGTTAGAAAGTTATTATTTTCTAAGTCTTTATTTAAATTCAATTCACTAAACATGCAAGGTGTGCACCATCTGGTAAAAGGCAGAAATATTCCTTTGACAGCTTTCTTTTTTTTTTTCTATATTAGACTGCTTTATCAACTCTGGTACTGAAATAGCAGAATGGTGGTATACTCAGTACTAGTAAGTTTTCGTACACTTTTTAACTGTGGATGAAGAGGCTTTATTAATGAGGAGTGTTATGAGACAAACATTTATATGATGACTATAATGTGGATCATTGCCATGCCTGTTTATTACAACTCTTAATGAAAGGCAGCTTCCTACCACATATGTGAGGAAGTCTGCTTTTTACTGTCACTAACAATTTTCTTACTTTAAGCTGCATAATATCTGCTTAGAATTTATGCTGTTACAAAGACATAATGTCCAAATTTTAACAGTCCCAGTCTTCTGCTGTGGAGTGTTCTAAAAATTGTTTTCGTTTGCTTGTTCATTTAAAAAACTGACTTTTGTATTTTTTTTTCCTTGTTTTGTTTAACTTTTGGACAAGCTATCATCTTTTCTGGACATTGATCTTCAAGAAACTCACGTGTTATGTATATGGAAGCCATTTAGCTATTATATAGCTATTTAGCAATAGATCTTACTGAGAATTCTGGTCCAAACATGACACAGTCCACAGTGCCGTGTCTTGTTATATTAACAGAGCATTTGCACCTCTGCTATATAAAATGGGTTTTTAATGGCTCCCAGAACAAGGAAGTGTACCATTAAGGTCTGAGCATATGGTAGTCCTGGGAAGACTGGACTGGGATTGACAGAACTAAGTCCAGTTGGCTGGTTTCCCCACATTTTTTTCATCCATTAGCAGCCAGCTTTCTTCCCATTCCAACTTAGGTATGGATGTTAGCTTAGTCAATGGAGTTCCAGTGAGGCTTTGTTCTATCAAGTTTATGATCCCACAGAAGGCAGGTGTAATATCTGCTGTGATTTCAGGATTCAACTTTGTACAGACTGATTTCTTGATAAACATAATATGACCATGTGAGGAGCAATGACAGAACTGTGCAAAAGAAATTTAAAATGTGGATTTTAAAAAATAACCCAATACAGTTTATATTATTTTGCTACAGAGAGCACAAGGCAATAGGGAGGAATATTTGGAACAAAATAAGTGCTGAAAGAAGGGGGGAAAAGTGTTTCTTGAAGAGCTGTTTGTAAAATTGTTATTTCCTTTTCATTTCTGATTGACTTTTACTTGACTTCAAGTACATTACAGTTAGTGGTGTACAAAATCTTCACCCCAAAAATCTGCCTGAGGTAAATGGTAGGCAGTTTCTATCACTAAGGGATGACAAGATATCTGTCATGTTATACGGTGCACCTAATATGATAATTTGGGAATCGAGAAGAGGAATTGCATAGCCAGATATGCACCCTATTGTTTCTGATTATAATTTAAAAATGTCCCAGAGTTTAGAACAAAACAGTTTAGCCTCTGTTATCTACTTATTTGTACTTTACCACCACATCCTCAGATCCTGTCATGATGCTGGCACAGAACCATTTGGTTAAAGGGAGTTGACGTGTACATAACAAAACAGAAACAGTATTTAAATATGTAACATTTTTAGATGTTTATCACATTTATAGATTTTGTCTTGCTAAAAGTTACATAAAAGTATTTTAAGATAAATTTTAAATAAACTTAGTGACTCTTTTCAGTGAATATCCTTTGATGGGAATGAAAATTTTATAATTCAGGCTGCGGAGAATTCTGTGAAATTGTATTTTTTCTACAATCATGAGAAGTTTTGAAGCTACAGTGGGGTGACTTACTCATGGCGTTTCTCAGTGGGCTGAATCCTGCCCTTCTCCTACATGAATCAGAGGCAAAAGAGAACCTCTGTGTTGATACTGAAGTCAGTGGGACCCCTCTGGCACAAGAAGAGCCCAGAAAAGCCTCACTGTTGAGCTGCCAGAGGTAAGCAGAGAAATGAGCAGCCCCACTCACACGTGATTTTTCTGCAGTATGTCAAGGAGGATCATTTAAGTGGGAGCTGTACAGCCATCTCAAGTTAGGAGGAAGGAGGAGAGCCCCTTTAAAAGGGCAGTTCAGCACAAAGTATGGGAGCAAGCATTGGCAGAGTAAGAAGTACTAGGTGCCAGAAATAAGTAGGACCTCCAACAGCACTGCCAGCATCTGTATGTATAGGACTGCTGCTGCCAATTTATGGAGGGAGATTTGGCTTCTGGATGACATCTTCAGATTATTTAATACCAACATACGATAGCAGGCAGGCATTAGAATCATAGAATCATTAAGGTTGGAAAAGACCTCTAAGATCATCGAGTACAACCGTTAACCCAACACCACCATGCCCACTAAACCATGTCGCTAAGCGCCTCATCTACACGTCTTTTAAATACTTCCAGGGATGGTGACTCTACCACTTCGCTGGGCAGCCTGTTCCAAGGCCTGACCACTCTTTCAGTGAAGAAGTTTTTCCTAATGTCCAGTCTAAACCTCCCTTGGTGCAACTTGAGGCCATTTCCTCTCGTCCTATCGCTTGTTACTTGGGAGAAGAGACAACACCCACCGCGCTACAACCTCCTTTCAGGTAGTTGTAGAGCGCGATGAGGTCTCCCCTCAGCCTCCTCTTCTCCAGGCTAAACAGCCCCAGTTCCCTCAGCCGCTCCTCATAAGACTTGTTCTCCAGACCCTTCACCAGCTTCGTTGCCCTTCTCTGGACACGCTCCAGCACTTCAACATCTTTCTTATAGTTAGGGGCCTAAAACTGAACACAGTATTTGAGGTGCACAGTATTCAAGCTGGTTGGTTCATTTTAGATTAAAATATTTTTACAAGTTTTGAGACACACTGTGAAAAACAAAAGATGTATCATTTTATTATCTTCTCTGTAAAATGTAAAAACATACTTCTCCATGAGAAACTGTTCAGTTGAATTATTGTTATGGAGATATATTGCAAATAGCACGTAAAGATATTTCTTCTGTGTCTTAAATAAATTCAAGTGGCAGCAAGTTGATTCTTCATTCCCTTCCTTAGCCACTGACACAGAGACAAATCAGTATCACTTGAATTTATTTTCATTTGGAGAAGGGGAGGGGGAGGAGAAAGGCTTGATCTCTTAAGACCAAAGAATTCAAAGATAATATTGTCTTGTGTCTGAAGTAGCAGAACACCATGAAGAGCAAAGACTAATCTGAGAATAGGATTTGACAAAAACTTCATGTAAATCAAATCATACGTATGGTTGGTACAAACACGCCATCTGTGTTAGTTCACTGTTAAGCAGGTATTGGCAGGAAACAAACTGGAATCTTTATAAACTGTGAGACGAGATTTGTAGAAGTCAGGGTTTCCCTAGTTTCAAATGTAATAAATGCCAGGCATAATTAACATATTTCTCATATTCTTTTAAGGGCATCTCCCTAAAATTATTTTTCAATGTTTTCATATTTTAAAATAATGGTGAATACGGCTAATGACTAACATTCACGGCATGATATGAAAATAAAATCTTATACTTTTGCATAGAAAATGGGAAATTAATATAATCAAAGAGCATCTTTTTCTGAACTTCCCTGTGCTAGACCATTGACAAAATAAGTAAGTACTTCCTGTCCAAAATTTGAAAAATTTCTCTTCAGTTTTTCTCCTCAAGTGCAGTTTCATAAGCATACAACAATATCCACATGTAGTGATTCATGTAATCCTGAGAATTATTTTATTTGTTGAGTGCAAAATAATGTTGGACTAAAATAGATGCAAGAAATAGGCACTAGGTGGTAAGCAGATATTTAGCCTCACACACTTGCCAGTTTGCCACAATGTTTGTGATGCAGTTCTCTTTTTAGGGCCTGATGCACACTCTCTTTTTTCCCGTTTCCTGTAAAAAAGGGGTTTCAACAGACTTCACAATATTTCAAAATTGTTGACTGATGACTAGGAAAAGGAAAATTAGCCAAATAGGGGGAAAAAAAAAAAAGCAAAAGTACTCCTGAATTATAGCCTGAATTCCTATATCTATAGAAACTTATTTTGTAGCTGGATGAAAGAAGCTCTTCCGGGATTTTATTATCTTCTCCCTAAATTAAGCAGAAGAGAAATTTAACCCTTAGCCTTCGATATTCCAGATGGATGTACTCCCTGCAGTGCTAAAAGTAGAAGGAGGTAAATAACATTACCACAACCATAGTTTATACATTTTATTCTAATCAAGACACCCCAAATAATTAATCTGAGGTTAAATTTTCTGACCCAAAGTGACCCAAAGTGACCCAAAATAATCTTTCTCATTTTTATTCTGTGGAATTTTTTTGTTTGTTTGCTTGTTTTTTAAATTTAACTTTAACTAGCTGGGTTGCAACACCAGCTTTTGGGTGGCTAAATATTTGTGAGACGAAAACCATTCTAACTAATGTATATTTGCCAAAGGTAAATTTGAGAACAACTTCATTAGGTTTTTAAAAGCCTGACTACTTCAGAAACTCTTAGTTATGGAAAGCTGCTCATATGAAGAAAGGATTTCAATTTTAAGAATCTGACATTTGACATTTGAAAAAACACAAAACAATTTGATATGTCAAAGATAGACATGGATCAGATCTTCAGTGGTTATGCTGTAACTACTTCATTTTCAGTGGCATTATAGAAATCTATATCTGTTGGGTAATTTACCATTTTTCCAACAAATACCCTCTTTCAGTCATGGTTAATAGGTGGTGTAATTGCTCTATGATATTAATACAAAAGATGTTGAAAACTTTCTGTATCTTTTGCATCATGAACACTCTTTTAGTAATGACTTAAAATAAAAATTCCTAAATCTGTCAGACAATGTTAGGCACTCCAGTGTACTGGATTTATTATGTGTGTAAATTAATTTACAGGCATTTTCATTTGTTTCACTGATATCAGTTTTTATAAATATTGGTCTGAAGGATTTAGCATGACACAATGCCTTCATCTGTTATCTTCATATTATATTCAAAGAACTAAATGAAACATCTTTGATGATGAAATATACTCTAGGATTGTGGCACTCGGTATTCTTACTTTAATCAATCCCAGCAGACATATCTTACTATAATAGATCAAACAAATTGCACTCTTGATTTAGTTTGAACCTAGTGAGGCTGAACAAACTACATTTTTTTTTCCCTTACTGTATGGCTGATAATGAGCAAATGGATAACCAGATGGCATAATTTTTGTAAAATTTCCAAGACACATACTGTAGCATATAAAAAGACACATTCATAAAGTGTCCTATCTTCTGGCACGTATCTCAATTCATCCAAGTAAAAACTGGCACAGAAGCATCTGTTTTTTCACGTAACTGTTGACTCTTAAAACGTATAAATGGCAAATCTCAGAATGAGAAACAGCACCTTTTAACTATAAATGCAACTAGTTTTGTCACACTTTTTTCTCTGTTCTTCCTAATTATTTTATAGCAGAAGGTTCTTGAGAAGACATAACAAAAATTAAACAAAAATTCAAGATGTATAAGTTTACGAATGGACTTTGTTAACTTCAGTCAAAATAAATTAATTCTAAAACAAACACTTATTTCAGGAGGAAATTAAGGCTTCCTCAGTAAGCCAGTACAAGGCATCTGAATGATTTGAATCCTTCATAAGGGAAGGCAGTAGTCAGCCTTCAGCAAAGCCTTCTCTACACAGGTGAATCTCTGGTTTTGGTTACACATATCTTATACACTTCTTGAAGTATAGGAAGCTTTTTTTCTTGGTGTTGGCAAAGGATTTTTTTGTGCAGATATCCATGGTCTTTTGTTGTTGTTGTTGCTAAAAAAGATTAATTTATTGGGATCTTTGCCATTTGCACGGAAGATCAGATGTCCTGAACAGGATGGTCTGTCACTGTCCAGATGATGAAGGCAGTCTCCTTTGCAAGAGTCCTTGGAAGCTGGAGCTGGTGAGACACTCTGAACTGCCATTCTAGTAATTTTTGATAATTCAGCTGATCCATGGTCTTACATGACCACTTCAGCATATATATGACTTGTTTGCTATTGATTATCTATGTACAAATGACTCACTGCCATGTGATAATTTCTGCACCTGTAGGTACAGTTTCTTTGGACTGTTTACAAGTACCTTACCTATGTACAGTTTGGTAAACTCTGTGCGAAAAGCTGCCTAGGGGGGTCTCTGGGATGGGCAGATTCCCCACCCAGGCTGGTAGTTGAAGCATACGTAGAAACACACAGGTTATGCCTAACAGTTTGTTTAGACAGAGCATGAGCTGCCTGGAGGAATCTCTGAAACTGTCTGAAATTTCCACCTGGAGAGCTCCTCTAAAAATTTGTCAAATGCTTTTCTGCAGCATTCTGGCTGAAGGCAGCTGGAGATTCAGTCAGTCATTCAAGGTATTAATGCCTAAGTATGCTGTACATGTACACAGGCACAACATATGTTGTCTCATACAATGACCAACCATATCAACTCAGGGTACGCAGAAGCCCAGGACAGGACAGGTCTAAACAGTGTGGGTGTACGTGTGTGTGTGTGTGTGTAAGTTTACGTGTGTGTGCAATTTAAATAAGAGGTGAGTAACAGAGAATATTTTATAACCACCTTTCAGACATTTGCAATTTCTGCTCAGTTTATATTGGCGTTGTCAAATACAGGAGGAGAGGTGAAGTGAAAATACTCCTTTTCCTTGAATTCTCCACTCTTGAACTTCGATCTTCAGCTAATGGCCTGTTCCACATCTAGGCTCCCACATCAGCTGAACTCCTGTTATCAGATGGTGGTACAAGTATCAAGACCTATAGTTAGAAGAGAGAGCTCTCTTTACTTTCTCTGCTTCAGCATCAGCTGAGCAGCAGGCTAACACCAGAACCAAGGAACAGCAGGGAGAAAAAGAACTTTTTTATAAGCCAGAGGATGCAATGAGCAACTGAAAGTCCTGTCTCACTGTGACCCATGCTGCAAGATCATAGCTTCAGGAGAAGCAGTGAGGTAAGCGCACTGAATCTGTAATGCAGTCTCTGGCAATAAAATCTTGTATATATGCTGAATTGCTAGATAGTAAGGCTAGAGTAGCTCATTATGAGTATGTTTCAATGGGGTGCAGACAGACGCCTGCTTTTCTGTTCTCATTCAAAGGCAGATGGACGCAAGTCAGTGTCACTGTATGAGCTAGCATTTCCTGCTTCTTATCTGGGGGCTTTGCCTGCAAATGCAATTATGTTTCTACACTGGAGCTTGACTGATCCAGGCAGGAACCCGAAGGAAGTTGTGTCAATCTGCACTTGTCCCTGTACACAAACGTTGAGTACATGTATCGGGTGGGATTTAGTTCCTCAATAACACACTTAGATGTAGGAAACTAAGCACCCATGACAGTCACTGGAGATCTCGTCAATAGCACCAGGGGAGTTTGGAGAGATATTCAGCTCATCTCAAAGTAGTCATCCACATATGGCCAGCTGCCTTGTTTTCTAGACTCCATTGACTGCATTGGTTTTACCTCCATTGACTTAAGACATCTGCCTCAAAATAGACACCAACTTTTAGGTGGATAGAGCTGGAACAAAATAACACTCATGTTCCTTCATCTTCTGGCAATTTTCTTCAAAATTTTTTGAAGATAAAATCATTAGTTAAGTGTTCAATAGTCATCTCTTGTACTCCCTAATCATCATAGAGAGTTTTTGAAACTATATCTACAAAAAATTGCTCCATTGATTTAGGTGGTTTTCTTCTAAAAATCCCCTATAAGAAATTTAGATATTTGACTAAATACAGAAAAGTACAATTCTGTATCGGTTTCTTTACAATTTTTTTCAACTAGAGAAAAACTCTGTTATAAAAATATTTTACCTTCTATTTCAATCAATGCTGCAATGTGATGCCTTTTCTTTTTCCCAGCAGATGGTGGGAAAATAAGTTGTTAAGAATTCCTCATGGTCATTTTTCATTTAAATTACAAGTTTTCCATTAAAGAAAAAAACTTTTTTCATATAGAAAGGTCACCACAATCCAGGAGCTATGAACTATGAAGTTCCAGGTGTATGTGAAGGCTAAAAGTATATTTTAAGCTTTGCTTGAACTGTTGATAATTATTCTTTAGTTTTTGTATTAGTACTGCACAGGTCTGATACTCCAAGTCTTTGTGAAAACTACTTTATGATCCAGCATTCTGCAAAATGACAGTGGCTTGGTCACATCTATAGAAACAGGAAATCCAGCAGGACGGCCAAGGTTTCTGGGAAGTAATGGTCCGAACAGAACCACAGTCTCAGTGTGTGAAAACATACGAAACTTTCTGAGTATAACAAATCTGGTTGGAGCAAGATTTGAGAAAATTTAAGTTAAACTAGCCTAAGTCTCTACTTACCTCTATAATGTACACTTTTACATTTTTTTGGCAGATTTTCTCTGACCTGCACCATTGTTAATGAACAATAAAGGAGCAGTTCCCCGCACCAAAGCTGGCTGATTCAGAATATAATTACCAAATCTACTGGTAGTGTATACTGGGAAAACAGAGGATACAAGAAGATTCCTTTTTTTTCTTCTGCCAATGCCCACAGAAAATTTTCAGATCTGTCAAATTTCAGCATTATGCACAATTCACACATCTGTGTTTCTCTCATACTGGCCAACTTCAGGGTTTACAGGTAATGCTTTTCCAGTTCAGTTACAATCTCTCTCCCTCTCCAGACATAGCAGATTGACCTACTGAGAAACTTAATCTGATGCATGGAGGAGGAGTAGTGTGTAGCATCTAGGAGAGAACGTAGTCTCCAGAGAGAACCTGGGCTCATGCCATGTCATGATTCACATGTCCTACCATGTGTCCTGATCTGGGGAAACCTCCATATTATGCAGACTGACCTCTGAATCCCTCTTGTCACATGATCCAATGTGCAGCATCTCTTGCGCTTCATCAGAATGTAAAACAGCGGACTGATTTGTTATACTGTTTTCTTCAACTTAGCTTGAATTCAATTTTTTGTACTGTCTTCCAATATAAACGGTATAAAAATATTCTGCACCCATGGTAACATTTTGTCATTTTACTGCACTTGGTTGATCTCTCAGATGCTGAAAACTGTTCTACCAGAAAGTAAAACTGCAATGTAATCTTTGAATGTGACTTTCACTTATCTGCTCCTGGTGTTGCCAGAACCCAAATTCTTTATCTGGTAAAACCAGAGGCATTTTAAAAGACTAGGAATTATAGTATTGTAAATATTTTGATTTTCTTTCCTTGGTAGTCTAATTTACTTTCTGGCTCAATAAAGTGAGGTCATCAAAAGCAGACGAGCTTCCTCATAAACCAGGTACCTATAGGACGCAATCTAACATTTCTTAACTTTCTGTTTGAAGAACTATGTAAACTGAAATTCTCCAACTTCTTATGGTAGCACATTCTTTCCCCTCTCTGAACCGATTTTGGCTCCTCCTTGAACCTTCTCCATTTTTAAGATAGCTTTTAGTTCTGAATATCAAATTCATCTAAACTATCTTTCAGTGAGATATAGATGTAATGATAATATGTTACTTCTAGTCGATTGCCATCACACGTGTCTCCAAAGATTCATGTCATCATGGCTATCCATGACAGCATCCTCAATGACCCATTTGTTATGACAAAGCTCCCTCTGTGGATGTTCATTAGATTGATTCTCCTGAATCCCACAATATCAGACTTCTGGGAGTAATCTGCATATGCCTCAGGACTGCTTTTGGTCTCCGTGGCCAAAGATATATCCTACAAACAGAACATGTCTCTGTTACCCCATCAAGAAAAATCAGACCTTGAGGCCTAAGCAGTCCAGTGGCCTTGCCTTAGTTTTATCCCCCGCCTTGCTTCCCTTACACTAGGAAGCTTGTCACTCTGGGGATATACAACAAAGCAAGCAAATAGCCATGCTCTTTTAAAGTCCCTGTATATCCAAAATGTCATGGCTTAGTAATAAATGCCATGTACATTTTCTTGCTTCACTGTTCTTCCTGCTCAGCAGGATCCCCTTGGCTCAGGTGGATTTCCCCAGGAGCCCAGGGCCCTGGGTCTCCATACAGGATGCTTTGCTGGGAGGTCTCTCATGCCTCTGCGAACAGCTTCCTCCTATTGTTCTGCACCAGTGCCCCCTTAGCCTTTAGCAAAAAGCCGTCTGTTTACCGTAAAACTTCTGCTGGGTTTTATCTTATGATTCATCACTTGGAGAAGTGGAACCAGTCACTAGCTGAACTGTTGCCTACCTCCCAAAAACACACCCAGAAGGAGTTGTCTTCCTTGAACCATACAGAAAATGTCATTTCACAAACATTTTTTCTGGCACTACAATTTGGCTTCAGCTATCCCTACCATCCTGGATCACTCATCTCTGCTCTAATCACTTTTTTTTAATCACCCCTGTTGCAGTTCACCCCTTATGATAATTGAACTACTTGTTGCGCAGTAAAACTTCCCTTTTTTTTATTTAAAACAATGCAGTAGGGTGGGGGATTTCAAAATTTATTTCAACTTGCTATAGTTAGAGAAAATCAGGTGGAACTATAAACTTATTTGATGTCTTGTCTTGGCTAGAAAAGGCTACATGGTTATCACTGATTTTTGATTGTCTACTGTGCCAACACAAATATGCCAGCATAACACATGCACTAGTATCCATTGCTTGTCTATTCCAAACTGAAAAAAGACCTTTTTGGAACAAAAGGAAACAATTAATTAAGCTGTATTAAACAGATAAACAAGTCACAAGATTTAACAAAAGTAATGTAGAAATCTCCCACTGTCCAGCTGATGTTCCCTGACTGCTTGAACCTATCCGACTAAGGAATGTTACATTTTTTTAATCTCCTAAATGTATTCTGTAGCATAAATGCTAAAATAATTTTGAATGTTAAAATAATTTTGAATGAGCAAAGGTTTCAATGGATTCATGCCAGTTTGTTCGCGTGATGAGGAGTTAACATTTCTAATCTCTAATAATGACTTTGATATCAGTATGACATGACTGAATATATTTTCCCCATTTCTGAGAACAGCATTTCAGGTCTGTCCTCCATCTGCCATTCACTATGTGTAACTAATTTCACGTCAAAGACAAGAACTACTCAACTGGAATAACAGTAGTTTACAATAGTGGGACTAGCAAAGTTTTGGACAGTCATACATTCAGTTTTGATTTTTAATTTGACTGTTAATTGAAAACATTGTGTATTCTTTGCACAGCTGTGCTTTTGTTGTCCTTTACTTTAAATTTTATGATATTTCTCTGCTAAGACCTGAAGTATTTTTACAAAAAGGAAAAACAGCGAGGTAGTTTGAGTTGAGCAAATTTATATTATCTCCCTCGTTGTTTACACAGACCTAAATGAGCTTTGGTTAAATATTCTAGTACTGAGCAATCATTTGCATTCAGAATATAAAGGTGTTTCAGGTGTCCTGTATTTGGATAAATTGTGTTAGATTGTCTCAATTCTACTTGTTCCTACACAATAAAAGTTTTACCTACCTTATCTGCTCATGATGATCCCTTTGCCTACATACACCCATGAAGGGAATGATCGTATCTGAAATGTGAAGATTTTATCCTGGCCAAGAAAGAGTTCTGCCTTCTCAGTAACAACATAGTGCAGAGATCAAATCAGACCTTTAAATATTCATCAACAATTTTCACTCAATAGAACTTTGTTTTATATCTGTTTAAGTAAATTTATAGCATGAGTACTGTTATCAGGTGCAGGGGATCAGTTCTTGATACAAGTTCAGCTACTATATACAAATATATACCTACTGTACTACTTACTTTTCCTGGTACACTGAACACTTATTTTTTAACACATTTCTTCTTAAGAATGTATTTCTTAGAAAACCTTTATAATTCCAAGGTGCTAGGCAGATCTTAACTGGTTCAGCATATACTAAAATAGTCATTACTATATGTTGAGATTTTTAAAACTCCTAGTTAAATCAAAGAAAGAAACCCAATCTGGATTTTTTTTTTTCATACAGTAGTAATAATATTTTCAGTGATATTTTAAAAAATAATTATCAAGTGTGTTAAACCTAAGCAATACTTACACCACAGCTTGAAATGAAATGCACAGATTTATTAACAGTGTTTACATATTTATGCTCATGAAATTTAATTTGAATATTAAATACTAATCTGACTTTGACCTTTTTGATTTCTAGGAGATAAATATGTGACTCAGTAATCTCATTTCTTTAGGCTCCTTCTCTTCATTTCAGTGTAAGTTTTATGTTACAAACAGTCGCATTTGGGTAGCTGTTAAAAGAAAAACTATGACAATCAATTTGTAGATACTGGTAGCAAAAATGTTAGATCCTTATACAACACACTGCTGAATATTTTACCTAAGCTGAGGACGTTATTCAATTGCAAGTGCTATACGCAGGAGTAAGTTAACTTCTGACTGAAAGGACAAGGATATAGCTTCCACCATAAGCAAGTCGTGCATTCGTGACAAAGTTTTTCATATCACCCCTGGAGAATCTTATTCTGGTATTCTGAGGTTACCAAGGTATTCTAAGAACATTTTTTTCTGAGAGTTGTCTAGATATTTGCAGCAGTATAACCTTCCTCAGACAGTTTACTATAGAGCCCCACAGATGTGTAACAGCCAAAACAGAAATAGAATTGAGAGAGTCAAGGTTGAATGAGAGTTAAAGCTGCTTACATCCCTTTAAGCAGTAGCATCACCAGTTGTCCAGCTACAGCCTGACTGTGGTACCCATATGATGTGAGTACCTTCCATGCACCACCTCTCCAGCAAAAGCAAGATAAAATGGTAAAATCGTGGTTGTGGAAATAGAACAATAAGTTTTTGCTTGTAAAAATAAAATAGTCACCTGTCTTGAAGTCTCCTGGAGGAGTCTGAGGCATTTCTGTATTTTTAATTCTGAAGTCCATTTTCTATCAGTCTCTACTCAGTAAAGCACATGTTCATACTCTGTTCCTTTTGAACACGGCTAAATAAAAGTTTGCTTTTAACTTGTAGAGGCAAAACCATTTTAGCTTTAATCTAGCTAGCCTAGGTGTTAGGAGCAGCCAAGATGTGACTCATAGACTCCTGCATGGAACGTTTAAAACCATTGGTCTGTACTCAGAGACATGGGTAAAACCAACATTTTTGTTAGTACTGTTAACTGAAGCAGACTATGTCCTTGCTATAGCTTTCATAGGGTAATGTTTTAAATTTAAATCAGCAGGACTTGAGCAGATACTGATTGTCAAGCATATACTTAACAGTTCTACTAGTCTAGGTGGTGGAGTCAGGACACAGAGCTGAACTGTGTCAGAATAAGCTCCATATCTTGGAACAACTGCTGAGGAAAGCAGCTGTTACAGGCACCATTTGTCATTATGTTCCAGCATTAGCATATTACAAAAAGGCTTCAACTTAAAAATAATTTTAAAAACCCTCACAAAACCCCACTGACATACATTAAAAATATTAAGGGACTATCCTATAGGTCTATAAATGCTAAATTCCATTCAACTTGAACTATCATTATATTTCTGCAGTAGTGTAGGGCTGGCAGTCTCACTCGGGCAGGATGGAAAAATTGGGATTTTTTCCAATCAGGTCAGAGCACTGAAAAAGTGGAGGCCAAATATACTCTATTTATAGCATTCAGAAAGCTACAGAATGCTTTCTCCAGTAGTCTTTTTGTTACTGTTTTTGGGTGGTTTGTTTTGGGGTTTTTGTTGTGGTTAGTTTTGGGGGGTTTTGTTGGGTTTTTTGTTTGTTTGTTTGTTTTAAAATGGAAATTACAATAAATATACATTCCTTTTGGTCACAGGCAATAACTCACTATTTTTGCAAATGCATTATGGAGCCCAGTGTTCCTGAAAGACTCTATCAAATGGGGCTTTATTGTTTTAGACTGAAGACGTCTCACCCCATGATTGTCTCTTCTTCCCTAGCTACAGAAAATGTCTCTTACGTGTTTGCTCTTTCTCCTTCTAAGAAATAATGCATAAGGAGAGACCTTACAACAGAAGGGAAATTTGTAAGCGTGAACAAGGAAAGAAAGGCTGCAAAACAGGCTACAGGAACAGATGTTAATGAATCTGTCCAATTCCATGCCATTATCATGCTTTTTCTTCAACCGAGCACAATGACCTCCAGTACTTTAATTAGTTAGCATTTATCATAGTAACTTATTTTATTCCAGTGTTAAACTAAGCTTACCTCAAATCAGTTAAGCGAAATCTGACAGAATGAATTCTTAGGTATTTTCTAGAGAAAGAAATGGCTGTGTATTGTGGGTAATACACGCAATTTTACCTATTTTATTAATAAGCAACTCAAGATTGAAAAAAAAAAAATGAAGCTGAATCCAGGTGTTAGTTCTGAATAGAATTTAGGCATCTTCTGTGATCAGAAATCAGTTTTAACAAGTAATTTCTTTAATACATTATATTTTCATAGTGAAACTGTTTCCTGATAAACTGGAGCCAGACTGTGGTGGGTTGGCCTTGGCTGGCTGCCAGATGCCCATCCAGCCACTCTCTCACTCCCCCTCCTAAACAGGACAGGGTGAGAAAATAAGATGGAAAAGCTCATGAGTCGAGATAAAGACAGGGACATTACTTACCAATTACCATCATGGGCAAACCAGACCCGACTTGGGGAAAATATATTTAATTTATTGCTAAACGTAAAAAAAAAGTAATTTTTTGAGAAAAAAAGACAAAAACTAAAACATTTTTCCCCTACCCCTTTTCACAGGCTTACCTTCACTCCTCCATTCCTGACTCCTCTATCTCCTCCCCCCCAAGTGGCACAGGGGGATGGGGAATGAGGGGCTGCGGTCAGTCCATAACAGCTCCTCTCTGCTGCTCCCTCCTCCTCACACTGTTGCCCTGCTCCAGCCTGGGGCCTTCCCAGGGCTGGAGTCTTTCAGGGTAAACTTGCTCCACCATGGAGTCCTCTCCAGAGCCTGAAGGAAAATAACTTGCCCGCCGGGGTCTCTCCCGGGGCCGCAGG
>NW_009221396.1:0-2843 GCF_000690835.1 Fulmarus glacialis | reverse complement strand
TCCAGGTCCCTCTGCAGAGCCTTCCTAATAAATGCAATTCTCAAAGAAAAGCTAATGCATTAAAGCTCAACAGACCCTTAAACTGGGAGGCTGATTTTCTGATCCATTTAAAAAATAATCCTATCAATGATATTGTGCTTCAGTATGAGATAGATCTGCTTATAAAGAGGCAGATATAGATCTCTAAGAAGGTGAAACATTCTCTTAGAAAAAAATGTGTTATGGAACACAATTATACTTATGGTTTTTACAATAAAATCAGGCAAATATGAAAGAAAATTAATCAGGCTAAACTAATATCAATTAAATGTAATTGCTTCACTGCTGGCTCTGAACTCCAGCATCTGCATTGCTGTGCTTTGTTGCCATTACATTATTCCACAGAAACAATGCTGAAATGTTCATTAGGATATACCTGATGATCTGACTTCATTTCAGGGTAAATTCTGCTACGCTGTAAAAAGAAAGCATGGGTGAGCTGATAACCATTTTTTTCCCTCTTCACAAAAATAAACTTTCAAGAATCTCAGGGAATGCTATGTGGTGCTGGCAAGTATTGCCTGTTTAAAGGCAAGCCCTGTAACTCAATTGATCTAGTACAACATTTCTAATGAGTTCTGTATCTGAATTCATCAGAGAGTGATCTCAGAACTATAATGATATTTTTAGAGTTTTAATTGCTTTACTAATGGTGGATAAAATGGATACGTACAATGGACATGTATTCACCATTAGTGAAGCAATTCACTATAGTTCTGAGATCACTCTGATGAATTCAGATACAGAACTCATTAGAAATGTTGTACTAGATCAATTGAGAATTCATTCTGTGAAAGTAATTGCACTAGTGAAAGGGTTAAATACAATTCACCTGAGAAGGGAAAGAATTTAAGATCAAAATTAACAGGGAAAAAGCAAGGATGTCTAGAGCAAAAAAAAATATGTTTCAACAACAAGATAGTTTTTAGATATTATTCTACACATAATAGAAAGAGAGGACCAAAAATAAAACAAGACACAAGGAGCGAGGGAATAAATATTGATATTGCAGTGGCAATTGACTTGACACCGTAATCTCTTGTCAAGCTGCACAGTGTCTCTTACTCTTGCATTGACATACAGCAGCTCCAAATGTCATCCTAATCATACTGGCGGAGCAAAGTGTCCTTAGGGAAATATGAAGTAGAAATGACAAACACAGTCTTCCCATGCTGTGGGAATGGCACTTACGCTTCCATTTTAGTGTCAAGGAATACCATGTTCCATTTGGATCTAAAACATTAGCCATCATTTATTTGGCTGCTTTTGTCTTTTTTATACACTGTAGATATTTACATCTGTGATGATGGTGTTTCTCTGCAAAAAGTTTTGCTATTTTTTTCAAATCTATGTTCTAAGCAAAATATATGTCCTATTAAGGGCCAGACGAATTATTAAAAACAAAACTACATTTCATTACAATTCTCAGATTTATTTTTTCTCTTATTCATTTTCACTGCATATATAGAGCCCTGTTGTCACAAGACCAATGTTTTCATATTTTTTTTCTCATAGGATGCTTGTGAAGCAGGAACACATGATCAATCCCTTTAAACAGATTAAGAATAGAGGCACAGAAGGAAAAAGGCCAGATCTTCAGAAAACATAGCCACTGTGATTCTTACCAACAGGAGAAAAATGCAACCCAATTCCTCTTTGAATGAGAATAGACATATACAGAGATAAATTTCCTTGCAGAGGTCTGAAAGGACACATTTCCAGCCAAGGCAATGCTATAAAACCAAGCTTCATTTCACCTTTAGGGAAAAGAAAATGCAGTAGCCAAATAAATAGAACACAGTAGTAGTAGTAGTAGTAGTAGCAGCAGCAGCAGCAGCAGTAGTAGCAGCAGTGGTAGGGACACTTGTGACTTCAGGTATCTCCTGGGGTGATTCTTCCTAGGCTGGAAACAGTTGCAGTCCTATGACACTGTCCACAGATCAGAAATTTGCTGGAAGGAACAGCAGTACATGGTGTTGATCAGTGTGCAGGGCAGACCAACAAATTTCCTTTCCTAAATTCTTGCAGAGGGAGCTTCTACACCTGGAAGTCACAGATGTTCTTTTTCATATGTTCAGCCACCACAGTAGCTTTTGTCTTTATTCTAGCATGGCATTTATTTTTGGCTGGGGGAGAAGTTGCCCACAGAAAATTATTCTCCTCCCCACAGCCCATACAACCTGTCACATTTTACAGAGTAGTTCACATTCACTTTTGTCATAAAGCTTTCAAAGGGCCATATCACTGTCTTGGTTTCAGCTGAGATAGAGTTAAATTTCTTCCTAGTGCTGTGTTTTGGATTTAGTATGAGAAGAATGTTGATAACACTTAGTTGTTGCTAAGTACCTGTAGTCAAGGACTTTTCAGCTTCCCATGCTCTGCCAAGTGCATAAGAAGCTGGGAGGGACCATAGCCAGGACAGCTAAGCCAACTGGCCAACGGGGTATTCCATACGATATGACGTCATGCTCAGTATTGGGGGAAGGGGTGATCGCCGCTTGGGTAGGGGCTGGGCGTCGGTCAGTGGGTGGTGAGCAATTGCATTGTGCATCACTCATTTTATATATTCTACCATTATTATTATTATTATCCCTTCCTTTTCTGTTCTATTAAACTGTCTTTATCTCAATCCATGAATTTTACTTTTTTTTTTAGATTCTCTCCCCCATCCCACTGAGGGGGCGGGGAGCGAGTGAGCGGCTGTGTCGTGTATTGCTGCCTGCCAGGTTAAACCACAACAGTCCTTTTTGGTGCCCAACGTGGGGCCTCTTCAGCCACATGTCGCCTCCTCCTCTGGGGATAGT
>NW_009221395.1:0-439 GCF_000690835.1 Fulmarus glacialis | reverse complement strand
TGTTCACTGAAAACATTTAATAAATGTAATTAGCAACGCCACAAGAAAAGCATAACTAAGTGGTAAAAATGTTTAATAAAAAGCATTACAGTAAAAATTTATATCTACATCCTTTTTCCAGAGGCTTTTTCTATGAGCAAACTATGTTTATAAGAAAACTTATGTCAAAAGTGTCCGGATCTCATTAACTTATTGGTTATGGGGATTCTTCTGGCACTCTGCAGAGTTGCAATGGCATCTACAGATGTGGATGTATCCCTAGTGAAATAGACGTGCTGCTGTGAAAAGAATTGCTAGTTATGGTGCTACACCTCTTGGTATCTCAAGCCACTCCCAGTCTGAACTGGCAGAGTCATGCAGGAAAATGCTCACGTGCCTTCCCACAGCACTCCAGCCCTGCACAGGGTTAAGAACAGCTCCAGGGTTTATGATGCTCCTG
>NW_009221394.1:0-1164 GCF_000690835.1 Fulmarus glacialis | reverse complement strand
GTTTTGCCTGGGAGATTTGTTATTAAAATTTTGGCCTTGAGCATTATCTGGTATTTAAGTTTTATACTGAAGCCATTACTATACTTCAGGTACCACCTCATGGAGACAATTAGCAATTATACCTCTTCCTCTGAGAGGTTTTTTTATGGAGGAAATACAGAATGGCACCTTCGCACCTTCTATGATGTTTCCTCTTTCATTACAATAACTTTTCAGTATCTTCAACATCCCTGGGTAGTTAAGATACTTCTATTGGTACTTCTTGGGAATATTGTCTCAGTTTTGTCTAAGGTTAATAAGCAATGGGTGTGCCCCGAGGCGGGATAGTTATGAGTGGCAGGGTGTGTGGGATAGTATGGACAAGTACCTAGGACACTAGTCCCCTCCAGTGTTTTGGAACTTCACCCCTGAACAAGGGCAGAATCCTGAAAAAGTATTTGGAAAAAGTACGGTGTCACTCTGGCAACTTCAGAGAGACACAAATGACTGCAACGCACTGGGGCCGGGCCCATGCCTACCGAGCCCTGTTCAACACTATTCAGAACCCTCAAGGGGAAGAGAAGGTCTCTGGATCTGATGACAAAATGACCGGCACTGCAGCTACTCCAACCCCCACGACAAGCACTGTGGCTACTCCAACACCCGCAACAGAGAACCAACCTGTGCCATTATCAGTCGCCCCTATACATAATAAGAAATACACAAGAAAATAAACTCATTTCGTAAGGGATGAAGATGAACCAGGGCCATCACGAGAACCCATAAATGAGATGGTAACCACCCGATCCCTATCCCTGAGTGAGCTGCGAGATATGCGAAAAGATTTCAGCCATCATCCAGGCGAGCACATTGTCACCTGGCTGCTCCGATGTTGGGATAATGGGGCCAGTAGTCTGGAATTAGAGGGTAGGGAAGCCAAGCAGTTGGGATCCCTTTCTAGGGAAGGGGCATTGACAAAGTGATTGGAAAAGGAGCACAAGTCCTCAGCCTCTGGAGGCGACTCCTGTCAGGCGTGAAGGAAAGGGATCCCTTCAGGGAAGATTTATACATTGCCCAGGCAAATGGACCACTATGGAGAAGGGGATCCAGTACCTGAGAGAATTAGCCATGCTGGAGGAGGTTTATAGTGACCTGGACAACGACCAAACGACCAAAGATCCCGTT
>NW_009221393.1:0-9321 GCF_000690835.1 Fulmarus glacialis | reverse complement strand
AATATATATAGAAAGTTGTGTATATATATATACTTTTATATATACAACTTTAATGTCACTGCAGCGCAATTTATTTTAGATTAAATGTTTTCCACAGGGATCAAATTGTTATGTCTTCTTTAACTGGCTATGGGATATGCATGAAGCCTAGTGACAACCTAGAAACCAAACTAGTGACCCATTACAGAAATATGTCATGGTAACCACTTACTTATGAAGGTGTATATGTGATCATATAATCTGTAGGGGACCTGGGTGATCTAAGTTGGACACATAAGTTGTTCAAATATATGTCGTACTGTTAACTTGTCATTTGCAACTCTGAGGAATTTTACTTTGTATTGTAAAGAAAGGTAGTTTGACATAAACTTTGAAAAGTAATTCTGTTGTATGCTAGGACCTTTACAACACATCTCCAAAGTGCTTAATATACCTAAGGAAGACAGGGAAAAAACGGTAAGGAAGGAAAAGCATTTGAGAGTTGAATAATGAACACTGGAAAGGCTTTATTGATTTGATAGCAGGTTTAAACTTTCGGTAGTTGATAGAGTGAACACTAAAACATAAACTTTGAAAAGTAATTCTGTTGTATGCTAGGACCTTTACAACACATCTCCAAAGTGCTTAATATACCTAAGGAAGACAGGGAAAAAACGGTAAGGAAGGAAAAGCATTTGAGAGTTGAATAATGAACACTGGAAAGGCTTTATTGATTTGATAGCAGGTTTAAACTTTCGGTAGTTGATAGAGTGAACACTAAAGTGAAATTGATTAATATATGGAAGATGCGGTATTTAAGCTGAAAAAGTGTCGACCTGACTGCCGTGTTTTTGAGTGTGCTGAGAGAGGTAGTTCCAAATGTGAATTTCTGAAAACTTAGGTACACCACAGAGCAGTGCCATTGCTGTGAATGTCTAGGTAGCACAATAATAAAGCCTCTCAGTGATACAAGAGTAATATGCATGTGTGAACATATGTAACATCTGTTTGTATTTGCGACAATTTAAATACTTCTCCATATAGCCACTTTTTAGAATATTAATAGAGTAAAGAAACACAATTAAATAATTTTGCAGTCAAAGTATATGTGACTTTATCTGTATAGAGTTCTTTACTGGATCTTTTTAGCTGCATTGTCAAACATAATTGCATTTCACATTACAGATAGATTTATTTAAAGTATCTGTTAGGTTATGTGATAAAAACTCTTCTGCACCCCCACAGAGGAGCTCAGAGAGACAATGGCAGGAGGAGGAGCCCAAATAATACCCTGATGGCTGCTCCCAGGCCCATCACTGGGGTGTGGGACACATTATGGGATGCAGGGGAAAAACAGTTTGGGATTGCACAGGACTTATTATGGCAGGTTTAGGAGAGGAATCTTTGGGAGGGGTTTAGGTTATTTGGGGAAGAACAGGTGTGGGAAAATAAAGGGGTAAGGGGATAAAAGGTTTGATTGCATGTAAACAGTGGGCTGGTCAGTACACTTGTTAGTCCGTTTTCCTGTGAGCACTCCGAGTGTCTGTGCTCTGTGTGGCCACCTGCTTATATATGTGTATAAGTGGTGTATATGTGTCCTCTGTGTGCATGTGCCTGCTGGGAACACACCTTCAGCCTCGCTGCTGGCTGGACCCGAGGGCATGGAGCAGCAGCAGCTTCGCCCCTCTCAGACTGTTGGATCCAGCATGATATATCTTCCTCTAACAGTATTAACCTTCAAAAGTGTCATCAACTGCTATTAAAAGCCATCATTATGAAAAATATATCACAAAATGATGAAAATGGAGACCCATGCCGCATGTAGACCACGTATATGTAGCCCAGTGATGGAATGAACATGAAATTCCAAAAGTTAGAATATCCAAAAATGCATTTTTATAATTCCACTATCACCTTGCATACTTTTACATAATAAAATATAACTGGATAAAATCCATCCTTGTTATTTCTTCTATATTATTTAGGTCCACTTTACTTAATTCCTGGTAGAAATTTCAGAACAACTGGTATTGCTTCAGGGTTCTGTTTGTTTACGCAGAATATACTACTATTTTAAACTCTGCTTTTAACCCTAACAGTCTTTGTTTCAGTGCAGGAAGGATTAAAATTGCTAATCCATGAACATGAGAAATTGCTTTTCATTTTGAAAAGAGCCTAAGAAATGTTGGCCCGTGGTCTCCAAGGTACTTCAGTACTTAAAACTATAGCTGGGCTTTTAGTGAGACTTTGAAAATCACCGACATAGCACTTACGAATTTCAAAGGGAGATATGAAAGCACTTATTCCTGAATTTTTTTAATGTACCTATTCTGTCTATAGATACCTTTGAAAACCTAAATGTGAGGTATTTTTCAGATTTTTACTCATATTGCCTAGTGAAATGTATTATTTTTGTCCCTCTGTGAAATGATAGTGTAGATGGGAGTGCAGGCATTACAAACATAGCATTTGTCCCGAAAGGACCCAATCTCCATTTCTTTTGAGCTCATTTTCTTCTTGTTTTTCTTCTCATGGGTTTTGTTTGGCCTCCAACTCATGATATTTGCTCTTGGAGCTTCATAGAAAATGTATTTTCCAGGGTCAAGGTTTCTGTTGTAACCTCCAGGCACCTCCGCTGTAGCTTTTACTTGGCTTCTTAAACAGCTTTGGTGTGCTGCGCTACAATAACCGTATGCGCTTCTCATCTCTGCTGCTTTTCCACTCTCCCCCGGGGTTGCCTCAGGTTTCCCAGAGCGATATGCATCAAACTGTGCCTTTGCTCTTTCAAACATTTTTCTTTTTTTCCTGGTTCAGAGGTAAATCTGATATCATCAGAATATGAACACTTTTATATATTAAAATGGCTTGGGAAACCTTGGATTTGGCTCATGAAATGGCTTGAAGTGACCTGGTCCACTTTGGGCAGTGTAATTTCTGTCAGCAACCATGTTAATACAGTTTGAGGAGGTTAAAGGAAACATTTAATCTTTCTCTGTTTTTTATTTGCAAGCATTTTGTTATGTCTTCCGCTGCTTCTGGGCTTATAAATCAGATTGTGTCCTCTTGCTCTTCCTGTGGAGAGATGCCCTCCCAATCCATGTCCTCTTGTTGCAGCTGGAGTGTTTGTGGCCTTCGACCCAACGTCTCTTCAGAGATATCTCTTAAATGAGATTTTCTGCCCTGATGGTTTCGTTTTCCTCTTATTTTAGCAGTTTTTTCTTCTCTAAGACTGCCTCTTTCTCTGAAGTCCTAGGCAGCACAGCCGCTCCGGCAGACCAACCCAAGCCTCGGGATAAGGAACGGTCTCCCCAAGTTTCCTCTGTGTTCCCCAATTCCTTCCCTTTCACAGAGGTGGGATGCAGGTACATCTAACTCCAAGTGTAAACTCTTATGCTGATGGAGGGAGAAATGAACACAAGCCTATTTAGCTTCAAGGAGAACTGTGGTGTGAAGTAGCCAGTGAGAAATTCCTAATTCATACTCTACTCCTCTTTGAATCGTTTGACTGAGGTGGAGGGTGAGCACAAAGTGTCCAGGAACGTGTCTGTGGATCCACAGAGGCAAAGTAGGGTAGCAGATGCAAGCAGGGCTGGTATCGGCAAGAGCAGAGTTTACCTGGACTGATACAAATGATAAGAAGATGTAATAAAAGGAGAAATTATACGAAATTTAGAAAAAATGATGGGTAAACAGGGCAGTGAAGGAAAAAAAATACCCCAGAGCATTCCAAACAATGGAGTGATGGTGAGACTTGTACGCATTTGTCAATAAGGAAGGAGAAACGTCAAGGTATACAACAATGGCAATAGCTTTTCTTAAATAGAAGGGAGTGTGAAGAGGAGAAGAAAATCAAAGGTGTAACCTGGATGAGAAGAAAAAAATTAGTCACTGACACTGGAGATGAGGGAGCTGTCTGTAACCTGAGTCCAGACGCCTGGCATAGAGGGAGAGCAAACTGGGAAGAGGGATACCTCTGTGTAAGAAAGTCGGGACACAGGATCAGAGGGGAAATGATGCTTGGTTCAGAAATTTAAAATTATATTGAATGTATAAGACATCAAAATAGAGAGACAAAATCTGAGGAAACATATTGTAATTAAAATATTTACTGTACATTACAGTATCTGGAAAGGACAGCTAGTGCTGAAATCAACAGTCCATGTTAAAGCACTTTTTTTTCCCCCTTGAACAAGAATATTTTATATAGAAAGTCAACTGTGACATGAAATATACTTCCTATTCAGTTGAATTCCCTATTTATCAGCCATTTCACCTACCATGCCACGTACTTCATATACAGAATCAAAATTACCATTTGCTAAATCAAATGCAAAAACCAGTGAATCGAGCACATTATCTAGAAAATCAAATCAATATTAAATCAAATACATTCAGAACCAGTGAATCACCTGCTTTTAAGTTCTTTTTTTGTTCAAATATACAGCTCAATATCCAAAGATAAGTGTATTTGTTTACATAGGTACATATGCTGAAATATTAACATTTACCTTTAAGTCACCTCTAGAGATAACCTAAAGCAGCTTAGTGTGGTTCTAAGACTGTCTGATATATCTTTTTAAACACTTAATAACTTGGAAAGGTGACAATATATTTTAAATAACCGTACCAAGGTATTTACTTGCTCAGTTTTAACCAACATAGTACTGCAGTCTTAAATCACCAGAATATTGTAATTGTTTTTTTTTTCTTCTGGTCTGTATTTGCATAGTACCATGCACTAGGAAGATTCTTTATTACTTTTTATTTGATTTCAGAGAGAATATAATGCAGAGGTTTAATCTTCAGATCAAAATTTCACTTAGCTCTAGAGGGCAGTTTTAAAGTGTAAGTAGCATCTCCATTTAAGGTTGCATTTTGTGAGAAGCTTTTCTTTTAAAAAAAAGCACCTAAGTGGTTACATTTGAAAAGAATGCTCATCCAGGTATCGTTCCTACTGAACTCTATAAATCCTTGTGAAATGACCTTAGGGATAAAGCCATACAGCACTGTAGCAGAAATACCTGATTTAGATGTGAAAGGCCCTGAGTCTGTTACAATATACAGTACTGTCTTACCGGGCTCTGCCATCACTGGCTAGCTGTGGTGGGGAGACCAGCCCATTTGTATAGGATCTAGCCCTCCCACGAGTTGTACAGGCTGCCATTTGTTGTACCCCACCATAAATTCATATCCAGATTTTCCTCAGCTGTTAATTTTGATCTTAAACTTGTCTAGGGAAAAGAGAAAAAGTACAAGGAACAATACTTCTGTTAATACAGAGAGAGAGAAAAAGTATTTCCAGCATTACAGAGGTTATTAAACTAAGCAGCACGTGTCATAAATGAATTCTTTTATATTCCTTTACTATATGTATTCAATATCTCAAGAACCTTTGTGAAAAACAGTGTATCTACTATTTATCTAGCTTTTTATCCTGAGCTGTGTGCTCTACTGTCCTCGTTTGTGCACTGAAGAGTTGGGAGTACGACAGGTGGGTTTTTTTACATCGTAGGTTCCTTTTGAGATAGTAAGTACAATACATTAATAAAATAAGGCCACTGCAGAACAATTATATGATGTACAGCAGAGCTTCTTAGTAACACTCACATGATGATTTCATCTCCCAAAGCCAATTTAAAAGGCACAGAAGAAATATTCCCAAATATTTGGCAAATGAAGTATATCCATCATCTATTTGATACCTAACTTTGATAGCAACTTTCTCTTAAGAATAAGGAATGTAATGAATCTTTTCCTGTTTATTTGATTTGTAATTTCAATACTTCACTGAAAGACCATTTTTAACCATGTGATTTCCTTATATAAGATGTCATTTAAGAGAAGCATACCTTCTCTTTCCTCTGAGCTTATTAGAATATCTAATAACTTTGTTAAACGAATGGGTTTGTATGCATCCTTTTGTATAGAATGTATGCTTGCCACCATTGACATAGAGGATCAGTGAGTTATTTGGACAGTACATATGTAATACTGAAGTACAGCATGTATTTTTCAAAACAGGTTGGACCATTAAGTAGTGTAGGTTAAAATAATTTTTAAAAAATTGAGTCCTTTAGGTAATTTAGTGCTTTTTAGAACATTTCCTTCTTGGTCCCTAATGAGCTCAGTAAAAACACAGAACAAACTTTCTTAATTTTGCATATAATTAAAACTTCTGCAGAAATCCTGGATGGAGATCGATCTCTCCCTCTGAAACCAGCAATGGGTTGTGATTGTGGAATTTTGTTTTCCTAATGCTCGTATTCACTTGGCTGTTTGCCCTGCTACCCAAGAGCCTAATTTGGGGTTGATGTTATTATTACTGGACCTGCTCCATGAAAGCTGTGTCCTGCTGTCCTTGCTGATGAGAGGTGACTTTGACAGTCTCGTTGAGTGGACATTGCAGCTTTGATATTTCCAACAGGGGATAGAGGTTTGGAAAGATACTGCAAGACATCTGTTTGCATACAGCTCTGGAGCAGACTCTTCTGCCTATTCAATTTTTACGTAATGCTCCGAAGGCGCATTAAAGAAATTGCTAGGAGAATGTAATAAATCTTAGTCAATTTAAGTGGCACAGTCAAAGTAACTTCTCCTCTAGCAAAGACCAAAATAGTACAAAAGGTTACAGGTGAAAATGAGTGCCCCAAAATGATATAAATTTGCTGTGATATCTTTGTTGCCTTCCTATAAAATCAAAACACTTCTTTGAATTCCCAGATTGGCTTTTGGTATTCTGCTGCCTGTGGAGAGTTGTGGAGTTGTGGAGAGAGTTAAATTCTGATTCTCCTGAGTCAGCCTTCCTGTTAAAGGGGTTCAGTCTGGATAAATGGTTACTCTGAATGTCTGTTTGTCACTCTTTTTCCTGGCAGGCAAGATGTGTGGCCTCAGAGTACTCCTGAACTGCAGGGACTGGTGATGAGAGTTTGAGCCCCTTTCTTTCAGCCTCATTTCTCTCTCTCCGAGTTATTACAGTGCATGCCTGCCACACCAGTAGCTGCCTTAACTACCTGGAAGTACAATGCTGAACATCTTCAAATACATGAGCAAGTCATCTGACAGATAAATCTCAGCTCAGTTCCAGAAGACAGTTCATATCTCAAGGTCTTAGAGGTAAGATCAGAAATTAAGGTCTGTGCCTAACATGCAACATAGGTACAACTGAGATATCCAAGTTCAGAAACGTGATGGCAAGAACTCTTCCTATGTATTTGTTTGCACATGTGAGATGCTGCATAAGTGCTGTAAAGGTGCACCCACCATAGCTAGCAATTCATCCTAAGCAGAAGACTCAGTAAATGGACTCCTGACTTGCCATACAGTACCTAAACAAGGGCCTAAGCTCCAGTAAGAATGAGAGGCTACAGATGCCCTGTGTGTAGCATTTCATGGCATGGCTACAAGCAGCTTCCTGCTCAGCATGCATCCCTACAATTCATGCTTCACAAATCCCTGACTCTCTCTTAGCTTTGTCTCTATTTACCTAAGTAGCAGATGTGGTCCTGGCCTGTATGCTTGACTGAAGTTGTGCAGGAGTCTATAGGATGCCATAAGGCATCTGGGCTTGTTAGCTGTAAGCTGTTACGACCACGATCACTGCATTTGGGTCCTGTGTTTCTGTTCCTCGACTCCCTTGCTCCCCCCAAAAGGGGCGACTCCCTGCTCACACAGACAGGCTTATCAGTACTTGTAAAGCTCTGGAGCAATTCAGTAACGAGCACTGCAGAAACCGGAGTGTGAGAAGCTGGGCACAGGCAGTGCATGCAGCCACACGATGAGCAGCGGTGGTACAACAAAGTGACTGCACAGCAAGCGGTGGCTTGGGGAATGCGGCCACAACTCCTGTGGGAAAGAGGAGTTTATGTCCATGGTGTGTTCATGTTTATGTTCATGGCATAATCAGCCTTGGGGGGCACTTTAACTTACAATGACTAGTTTCGCAACCTCAGTACCTTTCTTTTGACAGATTTTATTTTTTATGTGCTAAAATTGTGGAAGTGTCCTGATTTTATTCTAGCAAAATCTGTATCCTTTATACAAGGAGATATAAGACGTATGCAGAACAACTCAGGGGCTCAGGTCAGTAAAGGGGAGTTAGATGTGTTGGGAATGTTGCATATTAAAACCTGTTCCACAGGCAGGATTCAGTAACATAACATTTAAAAAATGAACAGCAAGTCAGGAAGATCCTTTCTTAACATGGCAGGTTGCTCCTGTAAGGTTTTTATTGTCCGCTGAGGATACTAGAGTAAATTAAGAAAACCAGCCTTTTGGGTGGGGGTGCTGAGGCAGGGCAATTTGTTCAGCAGTAGACCAAACCCTTGGAGTCAGATGTGGCTCTCCACAAAACTAGTATAACAGCGCTATCCATTTTTCACCTCTAATATTACCCTTTTTCTGAAGTGATATGTAGTTTTGAAAGAAAGTCAAGTAGGTTTCAAATAATAGGACATATTCTTGTACTCGGGAGAATATACTTATTCTAAGAAACACTCAAATTAAAAAAGATCCCTACCTACAGACTGTAGGAAGCTCATTAGTAAAGGCAAAGAAATTCTACCAATATCCAGGATACTCAAGTTTTGATCGGTTTTAACAGTCTGGGAATTTTACTGCTTCTGCCATTCATTTTGTCTGTGTTTGTATGACAGACATTTGGAAGCAAGTGCTGCAAAATTAAAAGGAGAGAGAAAGATAATATTGAAAAAGTCTGATCAATTCCACGTTTGCTCTTCCTTCTGAGCAGAAGACTGAATATGCCCATAAATTAAAATAAACTTGACTGGATACCATTGCTGCTAGTTCTAAATTAACAGATGAGAAATCTGCTACAACAGCATCCCTTCTGATACCACCTAATTTAAATTAATTGCCTGTCTGTAAGTCCAAATCAAAAATTAAGAATCAGACTAAGCCCACAGTATTAATACTGCACCTAACTATTTAATCCTGGAAATTGTTCTTCCAGAGCTTGGCTTTCAAGGACGATTGCTGTGAGGTTCTGCGTGGGTTGTGTTTCCAAAGAAAGAAAACATTGCCCTCCCTCTACTTCAGCATCTTCCCTTATGGAGACAGTGAGCTGCAGCATCATGTTTCTCTTCTCCACTGAAAATGACTTTTTCTTGCAGCAGAGCATCCTTTCATTTTATCACAATGGTCCCAGTGCTTTGATGGTGATGGTGTGGTTTTGCTCATAGCTATGCACAGCCACAGCCTGGGCAGCCCTGCTATCCAAAAGCAGTCCAGAGCTTGTAGGCACAAACTTGCAATTATTTAACATACAAAGAGAGTTTTTGTGTTCTGGAAATGAGTTTTCATAGAATAGAATCATTAAGGTTGGAA
>NW_009221392.1:14058-26268 GCF_000690835.1 Fulmarus glacialis | reverse complement strand
AAAAATTCCTATCTTCTGATTTTACTCTATTAGGGCAAAATGCTGCATAGAGAATCCTATTTACAGGCACGAAGCAGCTGCTTTTCATTAGGATCATTTGCCATAAGCCCGGCTGTCGAAATACTTCTGCATTTAAAGAATGCGGTCGACTCTCCCAGCCTCTCTGCTCCACGGCGAGCACGCTGCCGGGGCAAGGGTGGTGGTGGGCGAGCCGTTTTCAACCAAACTGGGGCTGGAGACCTCGAAAGCCTTGAAGTTGTACAAGCCCCACAGCACCCACCTGAGCGCAAATGCCCCAACCGGGAGCGTTTTTCATCAGTGCTGGTGGCTGATAGACACTAGTGAGTCTCACCTGGGGACGTATGGTCCTGCCTAGTCTTTTCCACCGTCAACAGACCTATTTGTTAAAAATACCTATATATGTGTTATTGGATGAATTGACCCCTGCAGATTATCTCTTGCACAAGATCTTCCCCAGCCCGGCATGGATGGCTGACAGGAGCAGCCTCCTCCATGGCACTGCAGGCATTCACAGCCCGATGGCTTTGAACAGAGACCCAGGGAAGTGGGGGTCAAGCTACCATTTTACAAATACCCTTTCCAAGCATGTATTTTATTAGCTTTTTAAAATTTCATTTTAATTTTCAAAGTCATGAAGGGCTGCGATGTTTGCTTGGTCTAAATTTTTTTAACCAACCGTCATCCTGGTTTACTCCAGGTGGGATTTTTCTTTTTGGTTGGGGAATCGCTGAGGCTGCTGGCAGTCGTTCAGCTAATGCAAGCTGTTGCTCAGCTGGGTTTTTGCTCCTGGGGGCCTGCACAGCCCAGCCAGCCAGGAGAGTGGGGAAGTGTCGCACACCGGCTGCTATTTTTAACATCTGGATTCCTTCACGTGAAGTCATTAGCAGAAGTAAAAGAGAGTTCAGGCTGAAAGGAGGGGAAATTCCCCTTCGATAGCTCTTCCACTCTGTTGTTTGAGGATGTTCACATTACTGGCGTGGCCATTTGAATGTCCTGCTGGAGGAATTGGATGCGTTTCTGATTTTCTCTTGAAGAGCTGATGTGTGGTGGGGTGATGCTTGGGGTGGTGGCCGCTGCCAGCATGGACCCAGTCATCACCCCTGCGAGCATGCACGAAGCATCCTGGATTTAGACCTTTCAGGGTGAGCTCGTGTCTGCCTTGGTATCAGGCCACCGGCTTCGTTGAAGACCTTTGGTGCATGCAACAGGTTGCTTCTGAGCAGCCCATTCCCCAAGGGCTTTACACCAAAATATCCAACTTTTGGCTGAAGCTGGAAGCGTTATGGCTCGTACCTGGATGGTTTCCAAAGAGATGCTGTCAGACATGATATTTGGGAGTCATTTGCTCCCTGTGAGGAGCAGTAAGAAGGATCCACCTCTTTTATTGGCTTTGCCCTCGGTGGCTCTGTCGCATGGGTTTACAGAGCAGCATTTCCTGCAGCCTTTCAGAGCTGGGCTTTGTCCTCATTTTTATGATTTGTTTGTTGGATTTTCAACGTTTCTCGTTGCTTCTCCTCTGTGTTAAAATCTTCAGCAAGAGCAGGAAGCGGTAGCTCTGTACCAGGAATAACATCATTTTCCAGAATCGCACGCAGTTAGAGGCATTAAAGGAAAAAGCGGTGACGTGTTCTCAATTTGAATTTTTGCACTGCTTAAACCGCTTCCTGACTGCAACATCATCCTCAAAGCACCCGTTTCTTTGCTAGCACCGCTGGGGCTTTTCACACCCCAGCAATCCCTGATGCCTTCCCCCAGCACCTTCCAGTCCCAGCTTCGCTATGTGCCCAGCGAAGCCGGTGGCAGCGGCGGCAGCATGTTGGGAATGAAACCTTTCCCCGTGTAGAGTTACGCTGCCAGGCTCCCGGAGTAGCTGCTGACTGTGGTGGGGCCAAAGGAGATGGGAAGAGAGGGGGGTATCAGCCCGGATAAAGCGTATTTGAAAGCACCTGGTGTAGGCATATCGTGCATCAGGTCGCTGCCTCTGCCTTCGAAGCCCTTAGGCCATGCACGTCCGTGTGCAGGGCGATGAGCATCCCCTGCAGAGCCCACCGCCAGCCCTTGGTCACCACCACCAGCTCAGCGCACGCATCTGGTCAAGGTTTCAGCAATGTGGCCTCGTCCCTACCTACGCACCGTGAGCATCAGAAGCAAGCACGTGCGTAACAGACCTTTCTGAGAAAATGGGGTGCATATTAACGTCTAGATGGGGAGCTTGTCTAACCAGGGCTGTGCAGGTCCAGGCTTCAGGAAAATATCTCCTCTAGGGCCTCATCTTCACAGGGTGTTTTGCTACCTACGCGTACCTGCGATGGGTCAGTCTTTTTGCAGACCAGCACGTCACCCCGGCCACACTGGCTTGAAACGGGGGTAACCCGATGCAAAGAGCGTCACACTGCACTGAGCCTGCACCAGGTCAGGATGGGACCTATGCAGCCCTTTAGCACCCCATTCCCGAGCAGCAGGGAGTAAATCACCTCAAGCTGGCCACAGCCTTAATGGCCTCTCTTTTTTCCTTTTTTTTTTTTTTTTTCAGGTGCTTCAGCTTTTTTTTTAATGGAGAAGTCAGGATCTTTTTTCCCCCCAGCTTTGCAATAATGAACCAACACAGTGAGGAAAGGCAAAAGGTTGTGGCCATCTCACACCCGCCGCTGCAAGAGAGCGGTGGGGAAGGAAACGCGGTGGGGGAGAGGGGATCCGGCCGCCGAAAAAGAATGTTTCTCAGCACATGGATCTAGGTACAGTCATCCTGAAAGTTTTGGGTGGGAGCTAACATCCGTTTGCTATGCACCACTCTGCTGGCATCATGCCACCACCTTTCCGAGGCCAGGACAGGCTGTTTTGGGGCAGAAGAGACCAATATAGCTCATTTTTTTGCCAGGCTGGGGAACTCCCCAGGGTGCTGGGCTTTTTCCGCGTCAGCGATGCCAACGCAGAGACACGAGGCTGCGTCTTCCCCTCCCCGGCAAACTCCCTGGACGCGGTGGGAGCCAGCACGGCGGCGAGCTGGGTGGGAAACGTTAGTTTTTGTTACCGGCTCTTGAAATGCGGTTGCCGCAGAGGAAATGGGCCCCGGTTTGGCTGTTGCCAGCGTCTCCTTTGGTGCTGCTGCTGCTTCTGGAGGCAAAATGGCCACGCGCAGATGTGCACGAGAGAGGATGGACCCACCCAAGCAGGGTGGCTGCCCGGGGAGGAGGGTGGCCCCTTCTGGATGGGTATTCAGATAGAAATCTCCTCCAGCACTGTTGCCACCCCAGGAAACCCCGGACAAGATCCTTCTGCTGCCTATGGCGGCTGAAAACAGCAATTACCAGCAGAAAAAAAACCACCCCTGCCTCCCCACACCGTATTTCTTTTTTTTTAGCGCTCCCTGCATAAAGCAGGGGCGATAACGCCGCTCGCAACCTGGCAGCATCGGTTTTGTTTTCATTTATTCCCAGCAAAGCATCGCGGCAGCATCACGGCAAAAGGAGGGGATGCAGGAGTTCGTCCTAACAAGGGTGGCCCGTCTGTCTGGGTCCCCGGCGGTTCAAAGGTGATTTTCCACCGCGGCTGCTGGGAAACGCAGCCCCGTGGTTTTTTTGTGCCCAGCCGCCGCGCGAGTAAAAATATGAGTCACGATCCCGCAACCTATAAAATTGCTTTGTTCTCCCTGTTTCGGACAGTTGTTATTGATTATTTTTAGCTGTAAAAGGGGGCAGGGAGGAACGAGCTAGGACATGCCTCCCTGCTGCTATTTCAGGGGATTTGTTAGGTTTGCAGCTGACTGCTGAGAGATTAATAGACAAACCCCAACCACTTTGGTATTGTGTGCTCTTTATTTTTAATATAAATCAGTTTTGCAGTGGTTTGCAGAAGGGCACAAAGCTGCCTGCGGCCTGGGTTTCCTCCCGCCAGAATGAACGGCCTGGCCGGGCGCGTGGGTCAGCAGCCGGGGCATCGTGGCTGCGGGGCTTTTGTTCTGCTTTTCCTTCCTCCTGCTGCTCTGGACGTGCAGAAGATAGGAATCACTCTGGGAATGGGATGAGGCTGCTCGTGCCTGGCTGGATGCGAGCCCTCCCAGGTCCTCCAGAGCTGGTCCCCCCAAGTAAGCCCTGGCTTGGGAACCTCCTGGGGTCGAAGGGACGGCCACCAGCCCTCTCGCCCACCATCGTTCCCTGCGTCTGGGGCAGAAGGGCAGCGTCTGCCCCTGCCAGGAGAGACTTGGGGGGCATAAATCCCACTGTGGAGGGCACAGGGGTGCAGGGAAGAGGGTCTGGTCCTACCACATGTTGCTTCTGGCATCTGTCTTGCCCCAGCCCGGGTCTCCTCTCCACCACCGCCAAGCAGAAATTACTGTGAGCGGGGAGATGCTGAGACTGACTTTCTTTGATACCTTCCATCGCAGCCACGGGAGAGGAAACCTCCACAGGGGATTCATCCTGAGCACGGGCTGGGATTTGGGCTGGAACAAGAAGGTTAAAAGAGAGCTGTACTGTCCCCTGGGTTGATGTGACCCAGTGTCTGAAAACAGTCGCAGTGGTTTACAGGGCTAAGAAACTAGATGTGCACAGAGAGAGTAACTTCCCTCCCGCCTTGCAAGAGCATTTATTGTGTTGCACCCTCTGGACCGTGAGGCACTCGTGTCAAGCATCAGCTGGGCAAGGTAGGTGCTGACCTGGGGTCTGCCCGGGATCGTGCCGAGGTGCTGAAGCCCCTCTGCGTCCTGGCTGCGTGGGCTGTTTGCTCTCCCCCAGCCATGGAGGAGTCGCGCAGTCTGTCTCGGGGGTGCTCTCATGGCTCCCCCTGACCATCACAGGCACTCGTGTCATCCCCCCCAGCGCCCTGGCAATCCTCTCTCACTGGGGACACTCAGCCAAGCAATCCGGCTTGGTATCCTCAGATACCTGAAAACAGGCAAAAGGGCTGCTCCAAATGTCTTGTGAACCAAGAAGCACCACCCGCATCTGGGCGTCCATCCCCAGACCCTTCCTGGGAAGCCTTCAGCCCCCCGGGGAGCCTCATCTTCCTCGCTGGCTCAGCCGCATGGTCCTCCCTGCTCACCCTCCCAATCATCCTCTCCTCCGCTGCCCGGCTCAGCCGCACCTCCCATTCCCTTGGTGCTCCTCCCCTATTTGGGTTGGGTTTTTTCTGGTTGGTTTGGTTTCCTCCCGAGGAGGACAAGCCCCGACGCAGCCCCACGGGTCATCCAGGGCCATAGAGGGGGGTCCCATAGCAATTCAGCGATGCGCTTCCTTCCTCCCGGACCCTTTGTGTTCGCCAGCCTCCTCGGTGGCTCCCGGCAGGGATGCTGTGATTTTTGGCACCCGCTAGGTCAGCAGCTCCACTGAAAGCCTGGACTAAGACTCAGGGAGGAACGAAGGGCTTCACCAATTTTAGGTGTGAATTTCTTGCGATGCCCTTTAAAAGGGGTGATGGGGAAACAGCAGGGCAAAGCGCCAACCCCCAGCGCTGCCAGAGGAGGAAAGGCTCGCAGACAGAGTCGTGTCGGGCTCATAACCAGAATAAGGAACCATCAAAGAGGAGGGGAGGTTGCCCCTGTCCACTGAAGCAGGGTGAGGGCTCCATTTTCTGCATCTTTTGGTATTCCCTGCAGAGTCCAGTTCCCCATGTATTGCTGTGGGCACGTGGGCTTGCTTATAAACCTGCTTTCCCAATGGAAAACTGGTCTTGGGAGCTATTAACAGGGAAATACTTCCTTTGGTTTTTGTAAATAGTTCATCAGAGTGATGCTGAATTAACTGAGTGAAAAAAGGCTGAGCGCAATGAAGCAGCGGCTTGCATGTTGTATGGGCAAAATGCATAAGTGTCTCAATTTTAAAAATATTTTGTTGAAAAACATTTCTGCAGGTATTTATTTCCATCATCTCTTTTAAAATGTGTTTTACTGCATGTTCTGGACAGCAGCTCATTTGCCATCATGTTGCCATGCTTTAAGCTGAAAGATCTGGAAAACTCTTTTTTTTTTTTGTTCCCATCAGGGCAGAGCGATGGCTGCGCTCGACCTCTGCCACCAGCCCAAGCAAAACCGGCACGTAGCGAACATGCCAGCCAGGCTGATCATCACCTGAACTCAGCCATGGGCACAGAAATTGCTGATCGGGAAGTGGCTCGGGGAAATCCCACTTCTTCTAAAGAGAGGGATGAGGACATTTCCCAAATCTCTGGCAAAGCCACTCCTCCGGGAAAGCCCCGGCCCTGGCGTGGGTGGGAAAACATCTCCTCCGAGAGGCGAGAAGGGCAAGGGGTGCGTGCGTCCGGTCAGTAACGAGGGTGGCGAATTTCCAAGGTTACTCATTAACTGGGTGCCGATATCCCGTGTGTTTGGTATTTGGTAACCCCGGCGTGTTTTTCCCTCTAGCGCTGCCCTGATTGCCGGGGAGGAAAGCCAGGCACGGGAGGTGCCACCTCACACGCGTACCCCCCGCCCCAGGGTGAATTTGCAGCTAGAAAAGCCAGTATATTCCTACCAGACACGGACTTAGAAGTGCACTGCTTTTTCTCTTTGCCTTTTCCTTTTTTTTCCTTTTTTCTTTTTTTTTTTTCCTTTTTCCCCTTTTCCCTTTTTTTCATTATCCCCCTTTTTTCTTTTTTCCTTTTCCTTTTTTCTTCCTCTTTTTCTCCTCCTTCTCCTCCTTCTGTCCTTGTCCCCTTTTCCTTTTTTCCTTTTTTCCTTTTTCCTTTTTCCTTTTTTCCTTCTTTTTTCCTTTGTTCTTGTTTCCTTTTTTCTTTTCCCTTCTTTCCTTTTTCTTTTTTTCTTTCCCTTTTTCTCCTCCTTCTTTCCTCTTTCCTTTTTCCTTTTTTCTTTTTTTCCCTCTTTTCCCCTTTTTTCTTTTTCTCCCTTTTCTTCATTTTTCTTCATTTTTTTCATTTTTTCCAGACCATGGGGGAATAAAGGCACCATTTCCCCTGTGGGGAAGGTGGTGGTTTGGGACCAGCCCTCCTCATCTCGATTGTGAAGGGGCTCCTCTGACGTTGCCAGCTGGGCAGGTCCCCACCAGCCCACAGTTTTGGGGAAAATCACCTGGTTTGCTCACAGGGCATTTCCACCAACAAAGCTCACAGGGCTTCGCTCTTGCCATGGGACATGCGGGAGCCAGACCCCTCCAGCGGATGAGCTCCTTGTCCATGGGAAACGGGGCTAAAATACACTCTTTTCTAATTATTAATCAGGTGAAGAAATAACCAGCATCAACACAGGAGACTAATCGATGGCCTTTGTGTCTTCATCACAAATTATTGCAACTGGAAGCGGGGGCTATTTTCGGCTGAGGAGAGGAACAACCAGCCAGGCTTTGGGGGGATGTTTGAGAGGCATCGGCAGCATCACCTTACTCATGGGTCCCCTCTGCGCTGCCCCGGCATCCTGCTGACATTGCGTCTCCCACAAAGGTTGGGCCAGCTAAAAAAGAGACAAAAAAATTAGTTTAGTTGAAAAATAGTAAAAAACAATTTAAAAAAAAAGAATTTAAAAATAACTCTGTAGAACCCTAACTTGATTTCCAGCCGCAGCCCACGAAGGGCTCCTTGCTGGGGTTTCTTGAGCTGGAAACCACACGGCTGCTGTGGGCTGGCCAGGGTGACGGCTGCTCCGTCCCTCTTGCCACCAGGTGAACCGTGTCTCAGGCACTGCTAAACCCACCTCGGCGGTTTTCATCTTCTTTTTTGGTTGCAAGCAGCTTTTCTGTCTGGACACAGACCTACGGGCAGGTCTTATGGCAGTGGTGGGCTGCCATGAGCCCTTATGGTGAAGTCACCCTGGAGGGAAAAAAAGAAAAACCAGGGATGTTTTTCCTGCCTTGCTAATGAGCTGAAGTGGCATAGCAAGGTGTCAGGGAGATGCTCGGTCCGGCAGCGGGATGCACCCGATGAACCCCACTCTACCCCGCAGGATAATCTCATGGGGAAAAAAATAGTGCCAACATCTGAGGCTGCCCTTACGGGCTAAACAAGATGTTGCAACCTGGGTGTTAAACTTGGACTTCTTGGTGGTTTTTATTTTATTTTACTTGAGCAATACTGTTTTTCAGCCAGATTTGTCCTTTCCAGCTGCGGTGGGAGCTGACTGCAGGTGTTAGCACAACCGGTTGTGCTTCTTTGGGGAGCGGGAGCAGCCTTCGAGGTGAGGTGGGAGGTCAGAAGTGGGTCAGGACCAGCAGCTCTTGTTTTGCAGATGCAGTAGCGGGTTCTTACCAAGCCTCCCACAGCTCAGCTGTGGGAAAGACAGGGACAATACTTTGGGTTTAAGCAGGTAATTGCCCTGTTCACCTGCCTGGGATAAACCGCACCATGAAATACGGCAAGGCAGTGATTAAGCGAGGGCAGAGATGGGGGTGCTGAGCGGGGTTTGACCCCAGGGGTGAAGGCTTTGCTGCCCCCAAGCAAGGCGGGGATGGGGGCTACAGGAGCCCTGGGCCAGCCCAGTTTCGGGTCGGGGCTGAGCTGGCCAGTGGGGTTGGAGGCACATCTCCCACCGCCGGGGCCCGTCTGCTGGGAAATGCCCGCTAGCACTTGCTTTCTCGGCATGCAGCAGCATTCGTTTCCATCTCATCTCATAAGCAGGTGAAAACTCAGAAGCTTGTGGTCTTTCAGGCCGGGATGGGCTTTGAGTGCCCCCCCCAGGAAAGCTGAAACTCTGCCCTGCCAGTGTAGTTCTGTCTGCTTACCAGGTATGTGAAGAGAGCTAGGGACTTGCTCACTTTATACAATTTATTGTCATCTTCAGGACCTTTTATACTGTTTTACAGAGAGACAGCCATAGACACATCTTGACTCTACATTTGGACATAGACACACAAACATCTGGACACAAACATCCTGGCTCTAAGGGCTATGGAGGTGGGCTCCATGCAAACATGAGGTGCTCCACGATCAACAGAGGGAACCTTTAAGCCAAGATATACATTGCACGTGGATCCTATAGCTTTCTCCAACTGAGGTTAAATAATGGTGTCCACGGACTCCCAGGTCAGGATAAAGAAGGAATAGGTGCCTTGAAGGCATCAGAAAGCCCAGAGAAAAATCACTTTAGCCCTCCCACGCTACACATCTTCTTACACAAATCTTGCAGGTGTGTGATATATGCCATTAGTCTATAGAAATCCCACAAAACATGAAGTCTAAACTATATATTGGTTTTATTAATAGTATTACAGTTCACCATCAACATGGGTAAAACACTCACCGTGATAAAATGGAGTGTGATGGCATTGCTCATTTAAAACATCCCTGAGCACAGTCCAGATGATTAGCAGCCAAATCAATGAAAAGCTGCCGGTGATCAAGGAAAGCCAAGTCCATATTTAAGGAAAACATCAGCTCCTGAGAAATCCCTTACCTTTAATTGTATCTAAGAGCATAATTGCATCTTTGGCCCCAACAGACCTAAAATAAATCCGGCTAACGAGTGACACAAAGAAATGGGAATTAAACTGATGCTTATCTCCGGTAACTAAATACAGGGATCTCCTTCTACATAATGTATCATAAATAATAGAGTAGCCCCTGCAAGCACTTGCACTGTAAGCTCACTCGGAGGGATGAAGCCATTAAGACGGGCACCCAGGACACATCCCCTGGTATTTAGCTGGGCGCCTTGCCGAGCTCTAAAGAACAACACAACTTTTGAAACCTGTTAAAAAAAAAGCTTATCAGTGATGTTACTATTTTTCCTAAAAAATATTCTCAACTTTGATAAAAACGTTGTCTTTGCAGCAGCGTTTAGCTGCCACCCACATAACCCTTTTATTTGGACCTCAGTTATTTCTAGTTAACGAGGTGATGAGTGAACTCCTAATTTCTCATCCTCCTTTAGCTCTTCCCTTTTGCTTTTGGCGTGTAAGAGAATCATGAATAAGTGACAGAAAAAATGAAAGCGTTCAGTTACTTTGATTTTCTAAGAAAGAAAATAAAAATAACTATTGCCCAGCATGATTTCCCCTCTCTCTTTATGCAGCAATGCAATCACTAGAGGGAGGTAGATGGTAAATTTATCTATCCCGAGCTCTCAGCCAGTTTATGTTGCCTTATAAATGACAGCAGAACGGCTGTAAGTAGGAGCACCCGATACATCATGCTGCCTGGGGATGAAATTTGAGTGCTTGCTGAAAGTAGCTTAATTTTGGTGGCTTTCCCTTTGATGGCCCTGCCTGCACCAGCGGTCCCCAAGGCGGCTGCGTCCCCCGCAGCGGCTGCGGCCAGCCCAGGTGCCTCAGCAGCTTTGGAGCTGCCCAGCTGCTGAGGGTCATGTTGGGTCCATCGGCTCGTCCTGGGAGAGATTCAACCCCGTCCTGAGAAACCGGGAGCTCGGGAGCTGGTAGAGAGGATGAGACCCACAGTTGGGTTTTTTTTTGGCCCCATGGTGCAGTTTGTCTGTGCAACTGAGCAAGGGCCAGCATAAACGTGCCCACCAGCTCTCCCCCAAAAGATACTTTTGGGCCAGACGGCCCCAAAATAAATAAGAAAATCAGCAACCACTGAGCACAAGGATTTAGTCAAAAGGGCCAAACATCCTAATGGGCAATTTATGTTTTTATGGAAATACTCAGGATAAAACTAAAAAAAATAGCTACCAAACAAACAAAAAACCCCCTACGTGTTAAAATTCCTCACTCAAATACGTACATATCGGCAAATTAAAAAGAAACTCGACCTTACGATTTATCTCACCATCTCCGCTCTACCATCTGCTAAGCTAAAAACAAGCAAACACTCCTGTTCTCCTCGCAAACCAAATGATACTTCAGGGACCTCCCCACCTCACAACAGGGCGTCCAGCCAGGATGCTTATCTTCTAGGGTTTACATTGTGGTAGCACAACCCTGTTTGATGCTCATGAGGGCAAACCCCGTTTACATGGTACGCGTGGAGCGAGGTTTGCAGGTCTGTCCGCGCCTGCTGTAGGACAGCGAGAGGGAATTTGGAGTCGCTTTGGACATGTGTAGTTACAGACACACGGCCATGGGAGGAGAAGGTTTGTGCCACTGGAAGAATCACAGCCTCTTGCTGGCCTTTCGACCATGGGGACCGTACGTGGGATGGGCGGAAAAGCTTAAAAATCGGGAGCTGGGACGCGGTCACTCACGCTAACACTGCTGCGAACCCTGGGTGGCTGGGAAGGTCTGACACGCTGCTTGTTTCGACCCACCAAAAAAAAAAAGGTTGTATTTGTCCCTGAACATTCATCAGCCTGTCAAGCTGAGATGACTTAGAAGAAAAAAAGGATTTTTTATTTTATTTTGCTAAATGATGATTGACATTTTAAAAGGAATATTGTCAAAGCCGCATGTCAAACAGCCTAATTGCCTTATCTGCGTGGCCCTTAATGACAAGTTAGACTATTACAGCTGAAAGAATTTTAAGCATCTAATAATTTACACATCATCACCTGGGCTATTTGCTTTCCACACTTCACTAACTGTAGATGAGGAGAGGAGCTGCTTGTGTTTCAAGGTGGTTTCACCTGTTTCACTCAGTCCTGCGTCAGGACGGCGCAGCCGCAGGGGAAATCACAGCCTTCAGCAGAAGCTGGTTAGAATGTTGTGATGAAAATACTTGCTTTTACATTAGGGCTTTTTTTTCCCCTCCAGTAATTGAATCTTTTTGTTTTTTTAAGCGAACAAGCAACTTGGGCTCTGCTTCTGGGTCAGGTCGGGGTACCAGCATCGCTTTAGTTCCAGTTTATAGCATTATGCATTGTAAACAGATAATGCCTTCTCACCAAAATGCCTAGGAAAGGAGGAGTACTGGATGGCAAATTGAAAGAGTAGGTCTGTCCCTAACGACTGATAGCTGGCCTCATTTCATTGATTAGCTAATTGCTATCACAGGGATAGCAGGGCAGTATATGAGTGAGTGGGGTCCCGAACCAGACCCTTTGTTGCAGGGATGTGTCTTGGAGAGGGGCTGGGAAAGTTGGTGATCCTGCATTTGCTCTGCCTGGGTAGGGATTATTTTAGAGAGGGAGACGTTTTCCTTTTCTTTTTTGGTCTCATTTTAATGCTGTGCCTCCGGTAAACCTCTGCCATGACGCCTTCGCCCTCCCTGATGCTTCTGGCTCTGCTCCTGGTGCCCTGGGCCTGGGGACCGGCTGCTGGCAGGCAGGCTCCTGGGCTGATGCTGAGGTCCCGCTGCGATGCTGCCAGCTGCGATGCTGCCGGTGCTGCCCCGGGGGTGAGTGATGGGAAGCCAGGA
>NW_009221392.1:778-14027 GCF_000690835.1 Fulmarus glacialis | reverse complement strand
GTAGGGAAACTCCCTTCCTGGGTGCAGCGTCCTGCCTGCTTACGAATCCTTCTCTCCTCTTCGTAGCCCCTATGGATTAAAGCACAGCTGGGCTTTGCTTACTGTGTTTTGGGAGTGTTTTTGTACTGGTTGTAGGCTAGCAGCATAAATTAGGCAATGTTTTTGGAGGTAGGGAGGGGTGAATATTTATTATCACACGTAAAAAAAGAGGCGGCCTAGGGGCTTGGTCTAGGTGCAGGCAAAACCCCAAGCTACCAGAACACAGTGGATTTGGTTCTCCCTTCCCATCGGGCTCAGGCTGGGATCTCTCTGAGCAGCATTACAAGCGTGGGCAGTGGTACTCAGGTCTGCAATAAGACTCTCTTTTCTTTATAGGCATGTGGGTCCTCTCGGAAATATCAGAAGGTTAAACCAGGTACGAGTTAGTTCTCAGACCAGACTTTTTTTTTTAGCCTGAATAAATTCTCCCTAGAATTTGTTGGGCACATCCAGCCATGGAAAGCCAGGAGCAACAACCTGGCCCCAGGGCGGTTTGGGGAGGCAAGGGGGCACGGCTGATATCAAGTGCTGGGGAAGAGAAAAATCAGTACTAGCGTGGGAGATAATGTGTGCTGCTATCTTACAGCTGCCAAACCCCTACCGCAGAGCAGGACCCCAGAGGCAGGAGCAATGCGCTGTAGCAAATCACTGTTGGGCAGCAATTAAAACAAGTAGCAAAAGTTCAATCCAAACTTTAATTGTGCTCCTGTAGGGTAAACCTATCGCTGGCTCGTGGCTCTTCTAGCTTTGAGATAGCGCTTTTGGAAAATATCATATTTCTTCCCGCCCGAGAGAAGGTGTTTCCCTCTTTGAGGGCTAAATTAGCTATGGTGAGATACTAATGTTGCTCATCCTACTGAGGCTCTGAGGACTTCTTGCTTGGCTGAACCCTTTAAAGCAAAGGGGTTGAAAATGCCTTCAGGAGAGCATTACCTTCCAGCTCTGCAGGTGTATAAACAACAAAAGTTGCCCACGTGCTGAACCAAACATAATAGCATGCTCGTTGTTTTTGTAACTTGTCCTGATGTGGCAATTCCCTGAGCCTGTAGCTTTGATCCCTAAATAGCCTGACCCTGTGGCTGGCAACCTGCCTCCCTGGGACAAATGCCACCCACTACGTGGCTGTGCTGGGACCTCTATGCTCCTGCACGGCCGTGTCGGGGCGGGAGGACTCGAAGCGTGAGCGTGTCCTGCTCTGGGGTGGTAGCAGTGGGGCTACAGCCCGGCTCTCCGTGGGGTAGGAAGTGGTGGTGGCCAGGGCTTCTCCAGCTGCCCTCAGCCCTCCGAGTGCTCTGGAGCGGCACATACTGGTGGGGTGAGCACTGATGGGGAGGAGGTTTGGGGTAGGTTGCAGGTGAGGGTGGAAACAGTCACTTGGGCTGGAAGGGATGAGGCTCAACGTGGGTTGGTGTGTGGGTGCATGCCCAGGTGGCCTCCTCCCCTTGACCCCAGGACCTGACACAGGGTTACTTGCATGTTCTTCTGCTGATGGATTTGCATGTTGCTTGGCAAACAGGAGTAGGATGTAGCAAAATGGGGAGATAAGAGAGCTTGAAAATAATTTCTGGAAGTAAGGACTAGTAACCCTTTATGGGAAGTGGAGATGGAGGAAAACTTGATGTTGGTGCTTCTTGTCTTCCAGGGTCAGATTTTCCTTGGATATTGGCATATGTGCCTATAAGAAGCTGCCACAGAGTCCTGAAGGACAAGTATGGGGAGTTTTCTCCTCCAGAGTACCGTGGTGATTCCCTGATAAACTTTTGGTGCAACTGGACAATCTGGGCAGGCTCCAGAAAGCATATAATCATTTATATTCAGGGCTTTATCACTCAGGAGAGTTGCAGCAAAAATGAGGACAAAATCCTATTTGAAGGAGTTTCTTCACTGGTGGAAAACAGTGTGGTTTATGCTTGCTGGAAAAAGGAGATGCATGTTTTTGCCACCTTTGCTCAGGCTGTCCATGTTGTGTTGCTGAAGAGGTACTTGCCAAACTGCAGAGAGACACAATTTAAAGGGAAGTACTACATCTTCCAAGACCAGGAAGGTGAATCTTCCTCCAAAGATGATGTTATTTCTGAAACTCCTGCTCCGAAGCTACCAAAGCAAGATGGTATTTTCCAGTCTGGATGGGCTGAAGACCGTAGAGATGTGCTGGGCTTTGTGACCACACGTAGCACTGTGAGCCTTGGCAAGACCACGGTGTTGAGTGGTGGGTTGCTGCAGGGAAGAGAGAGCCCTCTGGGTACTATGGCTGTGGGAAGTCCTTTTGAGCTTGTCCCATATGAAGGTGCGAGAACACCGTTCCTGGAAACAAAAGCTCCTTCCGTGCTGGGAGAAGGTCTGAGATGCTGCAAGGAAGCTCAAGGCAGAGGAACACCTGGGGGCATAATCCCCACTGCAGCGCAGGATGCCTGGAGTCAGAGTCTCTCCATGAGCAGGGATGTTGCTGTGGGTTTTGGTTATAAGCACAGGCTTGCAAGTGTGCTTTTGGAAACTCCTTTGCTCGGTGCCTTGCAGGTAGCGGAGCCTTTTTTGCAGCCGGCAGGCGTGGGCCTGGAGAACAAGCAGTCTGTCCTGCACCCTACCCTGAGGCCGAAAGATCTGGGAGACCTACAGTTTACTATTAAACCAACACACACAAGTTGCTTGGACTTGGCTGCACTCTCACAGGCTTTGTCCCCTGGCAGAAGACAAAGCAAAGAGAGCACAGATACCACCATGTACCAAGGGCTCAGCACAGTCAGTTTAGAGAAACATGAAAGCCATCCCCAGTCGAGTGTCCCAGCTGATGACACGGCGACCAGTGATGCTGATGGCCTTGCAAAGGGCCTGATGCCCAGCCTGAGTAGCCTGTATGAGGTGGTAAATGGGGATTGCTCACAGCTGCTACCCAAGAGAAGCCAAAGATGCCAAAGCAGTTTTGGGGATTTGTCCATGACTCAACCTGAGTTGGGAACAAATGGCCTCCATCATACAAAGCTCATACAAAGCATCCTTTACTCCCCAGGATGTTTTAGGGGAGCTGTTGAGGGGAAAACTGTGTTGCATCCCACAGCATCATGGGACACCCTCCAAGAGCATCCTCATTTGCATGGCCAGAGCATTCATGTCCTGCATTCAGCCCCTACAGACCCTGGGAGCCCTCCCCAAAATGCCCAAGCACATGACTGTCCAGCTGCTGAGAAAGCTCGTGTATCTTCCTCGGGTGTAAAAACCTGCTGCCACCAAAGCGACATAGCTGCACAGCCAGGGCTGGCTGTACCCCCTTTGCCAACAGGGCTGGAGCATGCTCCCGCAGCCATGTCCATCCTAGGGACAGAAACAATCCCTGCACTGGTGGTCTCCTGCACAGAACCTGTCCCTGCAGACTTCGGCTCTAGTGATTTCACCCCTGAAGCACCTCTTCCTCCAGAAGTGGAGCCTGTGTCCAGCATTGTCTTCTCTCCACCAGCAGCTTTGGATTTGGACCCCGTCAGCCTCAGGCGAAGGGCAGGCATCTCACTGGCTAGCCCAGGAGCACAGGAGATGGGCTCCCCTTCCTTACCTTGCCATCCATCTGTAGCCTCTGAACTGGGCACAGATGAGTCCCCCGGATGCCCTGGCCCTGAGATGCAAAAGCTGGCGCTGGGGGAGGTGGGTGGCCAGCAAGGAGAAGCCTCAACCCCCGTGGGCTTGCCGGCTGGGGGTCCCTCCCCAGCTTCTGTCACTGGCACAAAGCCTGGTGTGGGGCTTCCTTGGCCTGAGGACCATGTGAGCTCTGGAGTGGCACCAGCTTCCCTGCCTGGCACCTGGGGGGTGAGGAGAGAGGAGCATGTGGTGCCTGTGCAGCATCAGGGCATGACTGCTGGTGACAAACTGGCTTCTGCCCCCATCCTTGGGGGATTTAAAATGCAGAAAACCACAGAAGCTCTCCGAGCGGGTGCAGGAGAGCGGAGAAATGCCTCCTTCAGTGCCACTCCTGCACACCCTGGTCCTCCTGTGGCCCTGGGGGGAGAAACAGTGTCGAGAGGCCAAAAGTCTCAGGAGCCCTCTGATGATCCTGTATCCAGAAATACCCAGATGCCGGGAGGACAGCAACAGAAACATGCTGGTAGGTCTCCCAGTACTTCATATCTTGTTGTAAGCCACCTTTAGAAGGCAGAAGTACTTGGTGGGGGCAAGGATAAGGCTGTGTCTGTCACCTGCAGTCCCAGCCTGGCAAGCGTAACCCAGCTGTCTGGGGAGGGGAAGACTTCCAACAAAGTGGTCTTGTTGGCCAAACCCCTGTTGGAAGCAAAAACATGTAATTCAAGCTGCTGGAGGCTGGATGGGCTGCAAAGGCTCAGACCCCTCTGGCAGAGGGCAGAGTAGCTGGGGCCCAGGCTCAGCTCCGATTGCAGAGCTGGGATCTGGCTCTGGGGGCTGAAACTACAGAAATCTTGCAGCAGGAAGGGGTTTTTAAATGGGGCCTCTTCTGTGGCAATTTGCAGAATTCCAGAAGCGCGATATCCATGTCCTGGTGCGTACAATAACCGTTGACTATGCGTTTCCTTTCCGATGTGTCAGAGCTAGGACCGCCCTGGGCAATGGAGTACTTCCCTGTCAGCAGCTGCCACCTCATCTTTCGGGGTGGGTCTGGGATGTTTTACCTGCCGCTGCATGATGACATTAAAACCAACATCTGGTGCAACTGGACCATATTGGCAGGCTCCCAGAAGCACGTTGTCATCTATGTCCAGGGGTTCCAGGGGAGTGATGGCTGCGGCAAGAACCAGGACAAAATCATCTTCCAGGGGGTCTTGTCAAGCGTGGAAACCAAAGTGGTGTACGCCTGTCACAACCGAGGTACTCTGATCTTTGCTACACAAGCTACTGCGGTCCATGTATTGTTTCTATCAGGGAGTGGTTCCCTAAGCCATGAATACAGACATTTTAAAGGGCGGTATTATGTATTCAGAGACTCTGAAACTGTGGGCTCTTCGACTGATACCATAGCTCCCCAAGAGCCTGTTCAGGAGGTCTCCAAAAAAGAGAGCTGGAGGACGGCGGTAACGAAAGGTTTATTGCCCATGCTGAGAGCCTCTCCAGGCCCATCGACTGCACCCGCTGGTGGCAGGATCCAGCCTGAGCTTGTGAGCCCAGATGAAGAGGCTCAACAGCCTCCTGATCTCCCAGAAGATGCTCAGTCTGGTGCAAACCTGAGCAAGCTTGACCTGAACGAGTGTGGTCAGCTGCGGGATGAAACAGAGCTGGAAAGGAGCCTTAAGGAAAGCAGCACAGAGGGCAGAGAAACCAAAGATGATGTGTTGGTGGAGCTGTCTCCAGCTGGGCATAAAGCTGAGCTGTCTGCTTTGGAGATTGCAAAGGGGGATATAGAGCTGGTGTCTGCTCTGGTCACCGTAGCTCCATGTCGCTCAGCGGGTGTCTCTCCCTCAGAGGTGGCCAGCAGCAATGTAGGTGTCTCTGCCAAATCATCTAGCCTGGATCAGGCCAGTGACAGCCTGTCAGAAGAAGCGATCGCTGCTGCACATCGCACTCAGACACCAGTGCTGGAAGAGCCACCGCTAAATACGAGTACAAAACCTTCTCCTCTCTACCCCTCTCCTGGTGTGACTGCTGGAGATGTGGTGTCTCCAGGAGAAAGGAATGAAGAGTTCTTTGGTAAGGTGTTTTTTGGGTTATTTGAGGCTGAACTGATGCCTGACACTGTGCAATATCCATTTCCAGTAATGCAGCACTCTAAGAGCTTTTATTTGTAGACATGGCTGTCGCCTTCAGCTGGTCCATGTGGTAGCACTCTTGACTCCTTCTGTATTCAAGGAAGGTGGTACTTGAGAAGACATAGGGTTATCTGTTGTAACATGGGCATCTATGGGCTGATGTTCCTCTTAACAGGGAGAGGCCGGTTTCTAATCCGGCCTCTGAATTATCCATGGAGGACCAAGCCTTTATACCCAAAGCAGACTGTGAATGCCCATCTTGGTGTTAAACAGCTCTGGCTTGCATTGATTCCCATGGCTGTAGCCTGGCATGATGCTCCTAGCCATGATAACTGAGTTTGAGCTCCAGAAGTTAGAGGGAAGAAGGGGGGGAAAAAAAGGCTCTTGTCTCCCAAGAAAGTTTAGGAGCTGACGGTAGACTTCTTTTACAGGAATATTTAGCTACTGATATGTATTAGTTTCTGCCTGAAGGTGGAAGAGAAGATGTTTTCAATTGGTCTTTCTTCCCCTCCAAACTGTTCTTGCCCCTTCACTGTAAACATGGGGAAGCTCTTTTGCAGTTGCTGGCATCTAATACACAAGGCCAAAGCTTCTTTTCTTCATTGGGGGTCCAAGGCAGCTTTGTTGGTTGCAGGAGCTCTGGTGGCTTCACAGAGATCATACTTCATCGACTTCCAGAAAAGGAAATGAGGTTTATTGGGGTTATTTCTTTCTAAAGAGCATTTCCCACTGTAGAGAAGAGTAGACTGTATTTAGAGCTTGATATTTAACTTCAGTACAAGCAATATTGAAAGGAGCTGGCACGTGGCGCTCTTCTTGCGAAGTAACACGTACCTAGTGTACTTTTTCCCGCCTTACCGGTACGCTGAGATTAGCAGCCTGATTCTTTCCCTTGCTCTGACAGATCTGGCTTCTGCCCTGGCATCTCTGGAGAATGGCACGGCACTGCAATCCCAGCACCATCCTGGAGGTGAGCGATGTAAAGAGTTCAGCATGTCTTAAAACACTGCCCTAAGTTCAGTGTGCTGACTGGAGTTGTGCATGGACGTCATCTGTTCATTAAAAGCAGCAGAGGGTGCTTCTGATTAGTAACCGCTTTGGAGATTTTAATTTTTAAGATATCACTGCAATCCCACAGTTGTGCTTTGGCCACTTTGCATTTACCCTGGAGAAACCTCAATTCAGACGCTAAACCTGACACAAATGCTGGCTTGTTTGAGTTCAAGCATTACTTGCTGGCTGTTTAAAGAAGATTTTTCTAAGGTGAATGAGGGTGAATGAGCCTTACTTCCTCAAATATACTCCAGTGGGTGTCTCGTGACTACCTGGATGAGAAACCCACAAGAGTCCTGCTCCTCTGACTGGGGAGAAGAGTAAAACCTTATGGGACTATTAGCAACTAGGCAGCACAATACTGGGCTTACACGGCAGAACAAGCCACAGAAACAGCTTGTGAAAAGGAGTCAATACAGAAGGAGCCTGAGCTTTGAACAGGAGAAATATTGCTGAATAAATAGGCTTTAAACAGCAGACTCTGGCAAATCTGTGCAAGCCTGGATTCAGCCAGAACACAGCAGTTTATCTAAGCTGATGCCAAACAGAGTTGCGTGAGAGAAGTGGGCTTTTAGACTCCATCACAAATTATGATGATACCTTTGGGAAAGATAATAGCTAAAGAAATGTGAGTGTGATCAGATATACATTAATGCTTTGTTATACTTTTTGCTGAAAGATCAATTCCTGTATTCAGCACCGAGCACTAGCTAAGGTTTGTTTTCACCTGTAACTCAACAACTTGTTCTGTCTGATGCATAACCTCTGGAAATACCCACGTCGCACTGACTTACACAAGCGTGTCTTCGTGTAGCTGTTCTACTATTGTTGATGTTTAAGGGCTAACTTATTTAAGGAACCTGTTTGCATTATGTGGACTTAAACATGCTAGAATATTATGTCTTCTGGTAGATGTGCTGTTTGAAGTAACTATTGAAATCAAACCCAAGGACTGGATTCCTCATGATGGACGTGAGCTCAAAAAGGGTCTTCTTGAATCTATGAAGAACCATGTAAGTCTGGGCATGGGGAGGGGGAGAAGAACAAATGTGATGTCCCAAATATTCAACGAGAAGAGACCATGTTGTGCCCTTCATTCCAGGGATTTTCTGTTAAAGCCACATGATGAGCCAGCATCTGAGTTGCTTGTACTGGTTGTCATCTGAGGCCGATGCCCTGGCAGGGTGCCTGGCCGCAGCGGCTGGCATTTAGCTGCTGCAGCCCTTCAGAGCGCCGTGCCATCACAAGGCAGTAGAAAAGCACTGCAGAGACAGGGATACAACCAACTGAGTGCTGTAACTTGCCTCTGGAAATGGGGTGGGTTGTAAGCCAGAGCCTAAAGGGGGCAAGCGTGTGAGCATCTGCTTTCATGGCTGCACCTAAACTTCCTTTCTGGGACGCAAAACTGGAGCAGGTACAGGATTCAGCCTGCTGCCTAGCCTAGAAAGCCACCATACATCCACTGCTGCTCTGCAATGGTTTAGCACCCAAACGCTTACCTGGGGCTACTATTGCTCTTTCTCTTCCCAAATTACCTTGTGTGTTTGGGATAGTTGAGCTGAAACTAAGAAGATGGGAGCAGTTAGTAGTCTCCTAGAGAAAAGGCCCAGAGCGCTGGGCTATGGGACATCTAATGTGTCCTGAGTGGTTTGTGAAGGGGAACAGCAAGGTGGGGAGGTAGACTTGAGAAAAGAAACTGTTTGCTGCCATACTCCTGCCCATCAAATATCAAATCGGCACTGGTCACTCTGTTCCTTTGCAGATCCAGGAGAACCTGAAACTTTCTGCCAACAAAGTCAATGAAATAAAGTTAAAGGAAATCAAAAGGTAGGGTTACTGTTGTGCTGCTGGCTTGGCAGGTGACTCTGCTATAACCTGAAATACTTCCTGGATAGCAGTGGCTTGGGTTCTCATTCTCCTTCCCCAGGCAGAGATTCAGCCTTGCTCCTTTCCTGTGATCTGTAACTTGTCCTGAAAGTAGAAGAAAAAAAAAAAATCTGTTTTCCAGAGGAAAAATGGTGAAAATGGATGTTTAGTGCTGGCTAGGGCCTTTATAAGTCTAAGACGGATTTAAACTCTGGAGAAAACAGTCGTGATGTCTGCTGGAGAAAGCTGTGAGCTGTCAGCAAGGTCCCTGCCACACTTGGTTGAGGCTGACCTGGGGCTGTAAATTGCCACTACAATTTGCTTTACGTGAATATCTAGTCACTTCAGTCTAACTCCAAGTGAGGAGCCATTACTGGGCTTTCCTTTTTCCCTTGGTCCAAGCGCAAAGCTGCCTCTTGTCACAAATAATCTTTGCAAGAGCCTGCAGCACCACCATCTAAGACGAGTGTGTGGGAGGTCTAAATGGGCTTCCAGAGCTGGTGGCGATGCTTTCCTCCCGCCTCACCCTGGGCTATCCCCTGCCCGCAGGACGAGCGGTGCCAACCTGCTGCTCACCTTCTGGCTGCACCTGAAGCCGGAGGAGAGAAATGTGTCTCTGCTCCTGCGCTCCCAGCTGCAGAAGCTGCTTGGCACCTCGGCAGGAGTGGAGGAGGTGCAGCTTGTTTCGCTGTTTGTTGAAGGTGGGTGTTTCACTTTTCTCTGGGATAAATCCTTTTATGCTAAGCCTGACTCGACTTACAGCATCTATTCTCCCGTTACAGATGTGAACGAGTGTAGCGCTGGGGTTGGCCTCTGCGGGGAGGAGGCAGAGTGCTTCAATGGTGTGGGCACGTACCTCTGCCGCTGCAAAAAGGACTATGAAGATCATTCTCCCACCAAGTCCGGCACCCTCTGTATCCGTGCTCCCCGATCAGGTAGAGGACAAAGTAGTGGCTCTGCTTTCTCCTGCAGCTGGGTGTTTTTCTTGTGTGCATGAGTGAGTCATTTGTGCAGCATCGCTCTTGCCACGTGTAACCTGGCGTGAGCACGTCGGGGTAAGGGGCTCTCTCCTTGACTGGGTCCTACCAGCTATGCCTCTGCTAACGTGCATTGCATGTGATGCTTAAAAATGGCACTGCTACTGGCGCGGTGGCTTTGGATGTCTGGGCCTGGTGTGGGAAGGATATATATCTTTGCAAGACAATTCCCAGCTGGTTGTCCCCTTAGGCTTCCTCCTTTGGCTTTAGGAGCTCTTCTTTGGGAGTTGTATTCAGATATGAGTGGACTTGGAGGCAAATGTGATCCTTTTGGAAACTGAAGGGAGGGAGGAAGAGTGAGGTTTAGGCAGCATAGATATTTAAGTTAGGAGGAGAGTCTATACTCAAAGGAGAAATGGTCTTTCCCAGACTCCAAAGGCATCAGCTTTCAGAGGTTAGCTTAGATAGGCAGCCAAGGGGTGACCTGCATCAGTTAACCATGTCAGGTTAAAGTATTGCTTCTCGTTGGGTGTAATTCAGTGTGACATCTGCGCTCCCAAAGGCTCTCCTGAGTGGTGCCTGAAAGTTTCAGGGAGTGCTGTTACTTCTGGGCTCCTCAATACAAGAAAGACATGGACATACTGGAGAGAGTCCAATGAAGGGTCATAAGGATGAGGAAGGGACTGGAGCATCTCTCCTATGAGGAACGGCTGAGAAGGCTGGGACTGTGTAGCCTGGAGAAGAGAAGTCTCAGGGGGATCTTATCAATGTATATGAATACCTGAAGGGAGGATGGAAAGAAGACAGAGCCAGGCTCTTCTCAGTGGAACCTATTGACAGGACCAGAGGCAGTGGACACAAAATGAAACGTAGGAGGTTCCCTCTGAACATCAAGAAACACTTTTTTTGCTGTGAAGGTTGATCGAGCACCAGCACAGGTTGCCCAGGGAGGCTGTGGAGTCTCCATCCTTTGAGATTTTAAAAAACTGTCTAGACATGGTCCTTGGCAGGAGGAAGCATCATTGAGGTGCTGGAGCACGTCCAGAGAAGGGCAACGAAGCTGGTGAAGGGTCTGGAGAACAAGTCTGATCAGGAGCAGCTGAGGGAACTAGGACTGTTTAGCCTGGAGAAGAGAAGTCTCAGGGGGATCTTATCAATGTATATGAATACCTGAAGGGAGGATGGAAAGAAGACAGAGCCAGGCTCTTCTCAGTGGAACCTATTGACAGGACCAGAGGCAGTGGACACAAAATGAAACGTAGGAGGTTCCCTCTGAACATCAAGAAACACTTTTTTTGCTGTGAAGGTTGATCGAGCACCAGCACAGGTTGCCCAGGGAGGCTGTGGAGTCTCCATCCTTTGAGATTTTAAAAAACTGTCTAGACATGGTCCTGGGCAACTGGCTGTAGGTGGCCCTGCTTGAGCAGGTGGGTTGGACCAGATGACCTCCAGAGGTCCCTTCCCATCTCAACCCCTCTGTGATCGATTCTGTGATTCCCCCTGCCTCCTGAGGGAGGTTGTGGATGGAAACTCTTGGTAAAGCTCACACTCACTGGGAGCAGTAAGTCGTTGCAGCCACCAGCACCTGGTGATTAAATACTGGTAACAGCCCATGGTGTTTGCTGCTGTGCTCTGCTCACTGGCTGTCTTGGTACTTCCAAGTATAACCTCTTCATGAGGCTTAGCCTCTTTTTTTTTCCCTAGTCTGCTACTTTCCTTCCATTTAGGGTTAAAACTTGACATGTGTGAGCCTTTATTCCCCCAGACCTTCTGTATCTTCTGGCCATGGCTGCTTGGAGCTTGTTGCTATAAGCAAAGTGTGGCCAAGGGTGATTTATGAGTTACCTCGATTGTAATTGATGTGATCTGCAAATTTGGACATTCCTCAGAGTGCCCTGTGGTCTCCTGTCACACTGTGTAGATCTTGGTGAGAAAGACATTGATGTTCCTGGCGTTTACGCCAGCACTCCCCTGACATATTTGACACAAGGCTTAGCAGGTAGCATGTGGTGCTTGACTATAATTGGAGCTGGCTAATCCAATCTCACAGAGTAATGGGGCCTCCTAGCCTGAAAAACACCAATATTCTGCAATATGTATTCAAAATACTGCTGCTAATTTACCAAAACCACTTCTCACCCCGCAACACTGGAAGTGGCTTAAACCTGTATGTGAGCTTCAGCCAAATTGCATTTCTCATCCATCCTCTCAGTTCCAAACCAGTTCATTAACCAGTTATGCAGTCTAAGTCTGTCCAGATCAGCTGGATATGGTGTTACATTCATATATAAATAATTTTATAAATGCATACTTATCTCTTGGGTCAAGGAGAGAGTCCCTTCAGGTCTGGATGGAAATGGTAGCAGGTCTTCTAGCCTCCATGTAACTGCACATGGGTTTAGCAATGGCTTTGCTCTATTGAGGCTTTCCTGGGGTAGCACCAGCCCTGTGCTGCTCCTGCAGGCTGGCTCTTGGTCTAAATATTTCCTTGGGGTGGAAGTTTGGGAGACATGCTCTGCCCTGGAGGTGGGCATGAGGGTTTCTGGAGCGCAGCAGGGGAGATGTTGACCCTCCTGGAGGACCTCCCACAGTTCCAGGTCTCACCCCTGAGTACTGCAGTCATGATGTGGGGGACTTTGTGAGCACAGTGGGGGCCACTGGGGCAAGCAGGACGAGGCCATGGCCCTTCTCTTGCAGGGATCAACTTCTTCCTCCGCCATGCTGACATCCTAGTGGGGGCGGCCATCATGGCTGGCCTGGCGATGCTGGTGGCTGCTGGCACCCTGTGTAGGGCAACCAGGTGGGGACGGCATCCCAGGAGGAACCCAAGCCCTGAGGAGCCACCGATGAGGGCTGTGGAGGAGCCAGCAATGGAGCTGCACGACCTGGGGGAGTGCCTGCGCCTCGACCCTTTCCAGCTGAAGCTGCGGGCCAGGCCCCCCGAGTGGCTGTGGGGAGCCCGGGCCCACCCTGGCCAGGCATACCGGGTCTTCCTGGAGCAGTCTCCCCAACTCTGAGGGGGCCCTGGGGCTCCTCCAACCCCCCTGTGGCCCTGGTGACCTGCAGAGTCAGTCCTGCTTTCCCCAGCTGACACAAGCCACCAGCTGTGCAAACTCTTCCGGTGTGTTTTATCGACCATGAATGTCCCACCACAGTCTTCCTCGTCTTGTCATTTAATTTTTTTTTTAATACTTGTTCAACGTGGGGAGTGAAGTGTTTGCTTGCGCTGCCATATGTCTTCTCCTGAGTTACCCTGCTCGAGAGCTGCACATGGAAATTAAACACTCTTTTTTAAGGAAAAAAGGAAATAAGCTGTTTTGGTGCTTAATTTAAGAAATTAAAGATTATCCTTCTCCCTGTGCTTGGTGCTGTCTGCTTCCCCCTGCCCCAAAGGCAGAGCTCTATGGGAAGCCCTGAGGATCCTGGGGGAGGGCTTCTTCCAGCCTGGCTGAGAAACAGCCCCAGGGCTTGACTTAAGGTTTTAAGGAGACTCCTGGCCAGATTATGGCACATGGATCCCCTGTCACTGAGCAAAGGGGACAGCGTTTTTGGTGCTTGCATGAATGTTGGTTATTAACACGCTGGCTGCAAAAAGCATTACCACCACAGTCCTCC
>NW_009221392.1:0-753 GCF_000690835.1 Fulmarus glacialis | reverse complement strand
CTGCAGGCTTGTAACTTCTCTATTTGTTTAGTATAGGGCTTTTTAAATTTAAATCACCATTTCTTTTTTCCTCTGGGAAGATGTGTGAATGGTGTTGTGGCAAATGTCCCACTGGAGGGCACTGTCTGCCACCAAAAACCCAGCATGGGCTGCTGCTGCAGAGCTGTGTCCCTGTGCTGGCCTGGGCAGGGGCTGCAAGATGTGGGGCACAGCTGGAGCTGGGGGTCCCTGGCTGAACCAGGACAAGTTAGTGCAGCTCATGGATCAGGATTTGTGGCAAATGAGTGGTTTAGAGGCCACTTAAAAGAATCACCATCAAAGGTATTAGCAGAAAGTGATTTTAATAGAGATTATTATAAAGGTGCGATGTAACAGAATACGATGGCAAGGTTCACTCTATTACTTATTACACGGATGAAACACATAAAGGAAAATCATCTAAGGGTTTATATCTTAGGGACTATATGTGTTTAGCAGCACTTAATCATCAACTAATCATTAGCAAACTTTAGTAGCACTTAATCATTAACTAATTTAATATTTACGAAATAAGTGTTAGTAGAGTACTATAATCACAACTTAATTACAGATTATGCTTACTATTAGTCCACACATACAGACAGAAATATATATATATGTACAGAAGGTGTACCTGTTGAAAATTCCCCTTGATGTCAGTGAAGAAATATTCACGTTGAATGTCTAGGCATTTCTTCCTCAGCGCGCGAAGGGTTGAGCTTCGAGGAGTGAAGG
>NW_009221391.1:0-12162 GCF_000690835.1 Fulmarus glacialis | reverse complement strand
ATAATATAACTTATAGGTTAAAATAGAGAGAGAAATAAAAAATGTTTCAGCACATCTTTTAATATATATATGATTTGTCTGCCACTAAACACTGACCTGAAATTCTCAGACAACTATTAACAATAACTCCCATATCTTATGTCCTATGAATGCAAACAGCTAATTTACAGCTACTCATTGCATGTAATTAATTAGGGGGTGTGTGGGTTTTTTACTTATAATAATTCTCTTATTAACAATGAGTTTCACCTGCTGTTTTATCATTAAACTGATCTACATTTTTGGATTCTTCTGTGTTGTTTTCTGTCAGCCTTAGATTTGCCTTAAAAGCTGAGGAGGGATAGAGTGAAGGATGTGGAACAGATAATGGTTATTCCTTATTTCTCACCGTACAGTAAATTCTTCAGTATCAAATTTAGGTTTTCCTTTCTGATTCTCAGAAAGCTCTGTGTCATCTTACTTTTTAGCCCATTTCCAGAGCATTCATGAACCTGATGCACACTGCAGTTTTCTTGCCATTGACTTCTCCCCATTTCAGTTACTTCTGAAACTTTTTGATAAATTATTATCCATAGGAGGATTCTTTTATTCTGTGAAAGTTTGTTCCTTAAAACCCTTGGGTGAAGAACACTGCTGGGAGAGCTGTACCTTCTGAACTGGCAGCTGGAATACCTTAGGGAATCTCGCTTGACTCATTTAGGTAAGGGAATTGAGACCAAAAGGTCATTCCTCAAGCAGGTAACCTGTTCTGCCCCATATAATTTGTAGCTCATGTTACTGTTCTTTTCATAAAATTTTCAAAGTTATTATATTGAAAACCTATTTGTAACAATATTTGCTTATGTATTCAGTTTGCAGCCATTCATATAGAAACACTTGGTTATGATTTAGTTGTCTTATGAGGGTATATAGATTCTTCAAGCTGACCCTTATCACTAGGATGGGGAAAAATACACTGTTCAAAACAAAATTGCAAAGAAGAAAGATTTAATGACAGTTTTATGCTGAAACTTATGAAGCACAAGTATGAAATATTTTATTTCATTAAAGAAAATTCTACTTGGTAAAATTCTACTTGGTACACACTCGATTAAAAACGTGATCATTGAATACATTTGGCACAATGCAATCAAACACAATTTAGTCTGCTCAGCAGAGCAACTGGGGCTAATAATCTAGCCTTGAAACTTTCGGACTGTCTTAGAAGTGGTTTATGCTGCAAGATGCTCAGTTATAGTTAAATCACTATTTTACTTATTAAAAAAAAAAAGGGAAAAATACCATAAAATTACCTCTTTACTTAGTTTAGGCTATTGATTTTACAGCATTAAGCTCTTTGTGTTTCCAAATCTGGTAATTGGTGCTGAATAATCTTCAATATTTCTATTACACTCAAGCCTTCAAATAATATTAATAACAGGCATAGGATTCAAACACACACCCAAACTCTGAGGCAGTCTTACATAAACTGAATATCCAACCTCTCAAACAGGTTGGATCACTTTAGCTGTCACTAGTAAATTCAATGTATGTTCTTATGTAAGCAAAGGCACCTTAGACTGATAAATGTCAGGCCTTGTACTTTATACTTCAATATGCATATGCACAAATTACAGATATTTATGGTATCTGTGTGTGATGCACATTGCCTGCTTTACCTCAAAACTAATGACAATGTTACACTCAGCAAGAAAGGAAGAACTGCTTTGAAAATAATTGGTTCATTTATTTTGCTCCTAAGCCACCAGCAACAACAAATTTTGGGAGTGGGGGAAAATATTGCTTATCTATTTTTACTTCCATAAAAGAGTGTGTAAAAAGTAGTATACCAATTAATTCAAATATTTTTCAGTGATTTCTTTTTTTAAGCAAAAAAACTACGTGAACAGTTCACAGAATTGCCAGTTATCCCTGTTGATGAGCTAGTCACCCCTGAGTTGTAGACAATTTCTTTCAATTCTTGAGAAAATGCAATGCGAACCTCTATCTCCCTTTTCTCTCCTGCTAATGTTTTTCACCCTTGCAAGTTCAATATTTTGTGGAAAACAAACTAAATCCCAGTTCTGGCACCATCCTTATGAATATCTAATCTTGATTAATATATTCTAGAATACCATGGTGAGTGCTTCCTCTCGAAGTTTATTATGCTTTCTAAGTCTTCTCAGCAGTTCATTGGTAATGTAAATTTTGTTCTCTTTCTGACTCTTTCTCTGGAATTGTTGGACTAGGAGACATGTTGCTGTTATGAGAGCTTAGCAAATATATCCTAAGCACTATTTTACTTCTCTCCATGCTGTAATCTGCACAAACAGAAAAGACTGAAAAAACATATTATACACAAGTTCCAAATGTGACAATGTATATATACATACAGTATATTAAAAAAAAAAAATCTAATTAATGAAAGCTGTCTTAGTCAGAGTTTATATGAAGAGTGAAAATATATACCTAAATATGAGAATGCCCTATTTTGAAATGTATATATATTTTAAATCAAGAAATTTTCCACTTTCAAATAAATTGTTTCCAAAATTCCTCAGCTATCATGCTCTTGTTACGTGTTACTAAATGGTGACTAGCCAGGATATTTGGCAATAAGAACAGAGACATAATGCATTTGAGAATATGACCATTCCACGGCAATAAAGTGATTTAATCAACTTAATGCACCTACAAAGTATAATAACTGAAATTTTAAATACTGGCTAGATCACTGCATTCCTCCTACCTTTAAGGGAGAAGACACATCAGATATTAACTTGAAATTATTTAAAAGGTCATTTTCAATATATCAAGGAGTAGTACTGTATACCCTTGGGACATGTCAGTCTTTGTCTTTTACATATTATTAATCTGAAAAAAATAAGAATAAAATTAATTGTCTATTTTTTGTGGATCAGAGAAAGAGCATAAGTTCTGTCACCATAGTAAGTGTTATTAATAGGTTTATAATACAGCTACAGTAATAAATATAAACCATGCTTCATTGCCTGTGACTTTGAGCACTTCATTGTATATACTGATAGATGCAAATATCTGTCAGGAAAGAATACACTGCTACACTTTCTTAAAATGTTTTCATCTACCATAATGGTTTACATGGCAGAAAGGCGTCTACAAACAAGATATTTTTCGTATAACTAGAGATTATCATATTGCATGAACTTTGAACAAGTAGCAGAAGTTTTAGCCAAAAGCATGTCTTCTCCCATTAGCCTTCCTCTACTATACCACACACGAGTGCCTCCACATCTTTACACACAATCTACATCCTCAAAAACCTCACAACAAACATCTCCAAGCTATCACACCAAAAATGGGTTCTTACAAAGTAATCGCAGTATCAGATTCTCTCTACGAATGCAGCCCTAATCCATAGCTAGCAAAGTTTGTCCTCATTAAAATGCTACACGGAAAGCAGATCACAGTGTCGTGATGGCAGCTCTCCCCCCCAGGACTTGCTGCCAGCTTTCATACACAGCACACCTCGCGCTGTCACCCTCCAGTTTTCCTCCAGAAGTGGCAGCCACATTCTGAACCGGAGTTGTTAGGTCACCTTAACTACATACAGCAGACTCGGGGCTTGCAACAGCAAAACGCAGCGCTGCCACGGCAGCCAACAGCTCGTGCATATGTGTACCAATCTGTTCTGTCTCTCGGCAGCTACTTTATGCAGCTACAGCCACTGACTATGCAGGCACATGCTCTTCATCCTTCACCCACTGAAAGAGGCTGGCACAGTCATTTCGGAACAGCCAGCGATGCTGCTCTCAGCTCATGTGCTGGAACACATAAGCAGAGAGTACATTTTTCTTAAAATCTCACGAAAAGCACTCACCATGCCAGATGAATCCTGCCTTCTGCTGACTCCTGTCTATCTCTCCCTTACTCCTTTCCTGATTTAAATTGCAAAACTATCATGCTGCACAAGTAGAAGGTGGAGCGCAGACCCTTGCGCTCCTGGTCCTGTACTACCACACTTGGTCTTTGTGTAGACATCACAAATACGTCAAGTGGCTCTGAGATGTATCCCCCAGGGCACCTCTGCGGTGAGCAGCCAGCACAAGGGCCAGGTTTTCCTTGCCTTTCGCTGTTACTCTCTCCCTGCCTTCACGCTGCTTGCACTGTCAGGTGCCAGTAGGTAACAACGGGAGCCCAGGCAGCAGGTATCTGTTGGGGAATGCAAGGGAGATGTATCTGCCCAGGGCTTTTCTGGAAGACCTTCTTTGAAATTGAGCCTAAAGGCTTACAGGTGACTCTCATGAGCCTGGATACAAGTGGCCTGAGTGTGGCAGGAGAATTTCTGAAAGGCCAAAACACCTGGAATGTGAATGCAGCAGGGTCACGTATTAGGTGAAATTTTTGCTGCTAACTTCATGCTCTGATTTAATCTTACCATTTTAAGTATATTTATTTATTTAAAGGATGATATCAGATGTCTTAGTGTCAGTGACCCAAGGTTTCAATGAATTAGAATGAAATGAGAAATGCCAATTTTAAACCTTTCTTATCATGTTCTTCACACAATCTCACAACTGCAGTCTCACAATTTCTTTAATATTACAGAAAGCAGAACAAAGTGAGGGTACTATATTTCACGTATCTCAGAGGAGCTTTTTTTAATAGAACTCAGTTGTGCACATTGAACTAATTTTTTCCTAAGATTTCAGTATTAACCTCAGGAAACTGGTGTATTCACCATTATTGATATACACAAGTGCTAGTTTATAGGAGTTATACTGTCAGCAAGGCAGTCTCTTTCTTCCCTCATTAAGAGAGCTTGTTACAGCTGGTTCTTCAATATCCTAGAGGATTAATGTTTATCATCATGGCAGTATCTGAACCGATGGGAATTCAACTGTTTTATGTTATGAAATCAGAAATACAAAGTCTGCCAGCTTAGAACTCAGGCAAATATTTTGGTACTGTTAACATTTTAAAAAATTTTTCAATTAACACTTAACGTACCGTTGTGTAACTGTGTGCTCTGTGCACGCTAGAAAAGATGGGGTTTTTTTCAAGTTTTTTATTTAGTCTTCTTACATAAAATACTGCAAACATTAATTAAATGTAAGAAGAAACAACAGCTGTTGACACTTCCATAGTAAATTGTTAAGCATATTTTTGAGCAAGTATGCCATCCTAGAGAAGGCAAAATAGCCACTCAAGATATAACTTCTTTTTTAAACAGTTAAGCTGCTAAATTAAAGACTAAAATTCCTCCATATTTGTTATGATATGCTAATCGACCACCTCTATTTCTCCATTTTCTTATTCAAGGAAATTTTGGGTTTTGGTAAAACATTAGTTACCAACAAAAACATTGAAGCCTTGAACTCCTTGAATGAACGCTAAACCAGGATATGCCTACCATTAATTCAAACTACCATGATAATTTAGAGAATCTCTTTCTATTAAGTAAGTGTTCTGGTTAATATTATGATTTTATCCCATTACTTCTATGAAACCTGCTCTACTGAAGTGGTCTAGCTAACAGGGATGGGCCCCATCTTTATTACTCAGTGAAAGGGATTTTTCAATAACTCAGCTGGTTTAAAGTCAACCCACCTGGAGACTGTGGCTCAAAACCACCATGAAAGTGGCAAAGATTGGAACAGACATGTTTAGGTTTTTTACCTCTAATGGGGTTTGACGTAATAAAAAAATTGTAAAGGACTAAAGAAGGAATCCAGGTGCTAAAAACCAAACATGTAAAGAGAGAAGGTAGGTAGTTTGGGTAGTAGCGTTTCAGCAGCCTTTGTAGCGTGGGAGGACAGCTAGAGGACATATCAGAGAGAAACATTATATGGGAAAGTCTATGACGTGCAAGGAACCATGAGCTCCCTGCCTCCTTAAACATAGATGAACAGTTAGCAGAAGGACAGGGATGCACCCTGGTGTGATGGAGAGGAGTATACACAACACTACAAACCCTGACAGGAAATATCAAATCATCAAACTGCAAAGAATAAAGATGCATGCAGATTTTGGTATCACTGGATCGAACCACAGTTCGATCAGTAACCAATAGGACTGATGAATGTTGCAGCTATTTAAATAAACAAGGACTTTGTGTAGCTGAGGGCAGTCTGTCCTTATCAGGATTGAACCAAAAATACATTTGCCCTCCAGTGCTCTCCTTCAGTGCCCATATTAGTATAATTAAGTCAACTACAGATGAAATCCTGACCTAACTGAAAATGTGAAAACAACTCTAAAATCCACATTTAGTAGGTTGGGTCCAGAATTTTACCCTATTTATAGGATTTAGTGACAATGAAGATTCACAAGGATGGAAACAAAACTCTAAAATAACGCTATTAACTAAAATAAATTAAATCCAAAGTTGCTTGTGGCTGTATTTAAAAAAAGTCTGTGTCTAATCATACAGATCCACAGAAATATGCAAATAGATGAAAGTGTTCTGTACTTGAATAGCTAAAATAGGAATTTTCTCTTTTTTTAATTTAACTGCTGTGGAGTTTTTTCACCTCTCTTCTTTCCTGCTTTGCAGTGACTTGTCTGTCTTTCTACTTTATTGCCACAAAGGTCAACTTTCTTCATGAGCCTGAATTCAGCATAGTCAGAATACAGAAAATTGCACTTGTTCTGTCAATCATAAAGCTGGCTTGGGCAGAGCAATGTGTTATATTCAAGAGCTTTCTTAGATCCATCAACTGGGGAAGTGTCCAGAACGTGTCAGCTTAGCTGCATTCTTTGGGAATACTATGGGAACAAGTTTGAAGATATGTCTTTCACCCCAATTTGAATTGGTGTCTGCTAGACTTGCTGCTTCACTTGGACATTAAAGTCCAAGTGAATAAAAGAAGGTTCTTCTTATGTAAAATGAAATGAATAGACTAAATAGAGTATGAAGCAAACAAAAACAGTTCTGAGATTTTATAGAACAAAAGAAACCCACCCTGCACTGTGAAACCTGATGAAAAAAAAAATTTTTGACTGTGATAGCTGTCTTGGTCTTTAACATTCTACAATTTATAGTAAATTTAGTGCATCGTTATAGATCATATTCATTTTTCATTTAACAACTGCAGCCTTCTTTAAATCTTGCATAGATATTTCTAATAAAACAATGCATTTCTCTTATTGTATGCTCTCAATCCCATTCATTAGGATCAGGACCTTCATTTCCTGCTATGTTTTAACTGCCTTATACTATTTTAAAGAGTTTTATTGAGTATGATTTTATAGTGTTCTAGTTTATCTACTAGACAAAAGCCTTCCAAAAGGATGCTCGAAACCTGACAATAAGTAAAACAGAAAACCTACAATGTCCTGATGAGCTTGTAGCTAAAATGGATTGTAAAATAAGATTTTCAATAACTAGCTAAAAAAGTTACATTTTTAAGAAGAATGGAATGGGGATAATACAAAACAAATTAAGGAGCAGCCAATATGGTGATGAAATGGTCAGTATGCGAAAGGAATTAATTTTGTCTTTCCCCCACCACCACTATATAATATATTAACAAGAAATTTTTGTGTTCATTTGTTGAACAGAAAAAAAAAAAAGTTTTAAGTATTTTATATCTATGTTTGTTTTGGAAAGGCAAAAAGCAAGGTAAACAACTTCAGTTTTATTAATACAGTAGAAATACAGGGACAAGTTAATGTAAAATTCACTGGAACTAAGTTTTGACCATATAACCATAGGAAACACGAAGAAGAGCTTCTTAAGAGAAAAAAAAAATACATTTCAACAAGAAATTAAATCTCAGATGGCTTAGGTACAATCATCACCAGACACTCCATATCACATCTGGTATGAACTGTGTGTATAGACAAGAGCATCCCGCCTCTCTTCTGACATAAAGTTATTGCTCTGAAACTACAACCTCAGGAGTAATCACCTCCCTGAGACATAAGTTTGTGCTCCCTTTTTCATCCCACCCTGACACTGTTCCCAATTTCTGAGTCAACCACATAGACTCTGGGATTGTCTAGGACACCTTTGTGAAGCGCAACACTCTGACAAGGAGCCAGAGATATTGCTGAACATCATATCATGTTCCTACTGCTCAGCCACAAATGCTGATCAGATAATTGGTGGCAAATGTCCAAGCATGGCAGCTACACACAGGCCCTTTATTGATGAATCAGTTACTGTTGGCATGAATGCATTCTCAATGCTGACTCAGGTAAGCGTCCCTACACAATTAGAATTGAAAACTTCTCTTGCCTCTGTCTGTATTGTGAAGGTCAGGGAAGGCCTACCCTTCAACAATTTCAAATTTGTCTTGTTATCCAGATGAGATTTTCTGCAAACCACCACTGATTAATCAAAAGAGAAAAAGAGTTTATTCAAAGTTATTTTGTGGGAGACTATATATGCAGAAAAAAGGTTTTCACCTTGTTCAACAACACGCAATGCAATCTGAGAATTATTACATTTATACTCTTGCAGCTCTTATGTGACTACTAAGCAGAGAAAAGAGCCTCGATGGAGGTTATTCAGATGAAAGAAAACCTCTTTTTCATCTTTAATTAATCACTTTCATATTAATCGGTTTCATATAATCATTCTCATATTCTCAAAATCTCTCATTTTGGCCCATGGTGGAAAAGTAGGATTACCCTGCCTAAAGATAGAGGGAAAAATCCACCTTCCTTTCTCATCTGTAACATCTTAAGCATACAATTGCATATATGAGGCAATGTGTATGTTCAATGAAGAGAGAGGATAACAATTTCTGTCCTCCAGAGCAAGGCAGCACACAAATCATCTCAAATCACAGCGGATGGCAAACCCAGGTCAAGCTTTCTCTCTTTGCCTCCTCCAAAAATAAGGCCTAGGACTGAGTTACTCCTGTAGCAATAGAAAGTTCCAGCAGGAAGAAGAGGAGAGTGCCAAAGAAGGATAAAGGCAGTAAACACAGGGGAGCATACTGAAGAGTCAGGTTCACTGTTCCTTTTATTGGCAAGGGGCAGGAGATGGGGGAAAGGGGATAATGCTAAGGAAGGAGAGGGGATATCCCTTGTAGCAGTGCATACTGCTCATATTCCCTAATCTCTCACTTAATAAAGGATTGCCAACACTCAGTGCTAGCACTTGCAGCCAGTGGCTGGGTTGAACTCTTGGAAGCAAAACAAAAGCAGAGCCGCTGCTGCTCTCTCCCAATAGTTAGCTGCTTTGGGCAGCCTTCTATGCTTAAAGCCAGCCCCGACTGGGCTTCCAGCCAATCTGGAAGGAGGTTGTAGTGAGGTGGGTGTTGGTCTCTTCTCCTAAGTAACTAGCGATAGGACAAGAGGAAATGGCCTCAAGTTGCACCAGGGGAGGTTTAGACTGGACATTAGGAAAAATTTCTTTACTGAAAGAGTGGTCAAGCATTGGAACAGGCTGCCCAGGGAGGTGGTTGAGTCACCATCCCTGGAAGTATTTAAAAGACGTGTAAATGTGGCACTTAGGGACATGGTTTAGTGGGCATGGTAGTGTTGGGTTGACAGTTGGACTCGATGATCTTAGAAGTCTTTTCCAACCTTAATGATTCTATGATTCTATGACTGACAACCTAAGCTCCAATTTGAGACGTGCTCCTAGGTACTGCTCCCTATTCATGGCCCATAATAGTACTACAGCCTCCGAGTTGCCCACAGTTCTGAGTGCACAATACGATATCACATGACATACATTGGAAAAAAGAGAATAATGCCATTAAAAGAATCCAAAATTATCCCTTATTTCCAAAGTTACTTGACTTCTTTGAACATCATTCATGAAAGATAGCTTGGATTCAGGTCTACATTTTGCCCCAGTTTTGGCTGCTCTAAAAGCCCAAGCGAGATGCAGATCTAGAAAGGGGATACTTAAAAACTACTCCAGGACAACCATTTTGTAGAAAGCTAGGCAAGCCAGCCCTTTCCAGCTTTTTTTTTTTTTTTTTTAAGACCATAATGGGATATCAGAAACATGCCTGGGAGGATACATGTAGCTATAACACTGTTTGCTTTCCAGCAATCTCTTTCTAGAATAACATTCCCACAAGGCTATCATCACCCAGTTGAATTTATCCCATAGGGACAAATTATCCCACTGGAAGCCCTGACAGAAAAGCCTAAAACTATGTCTTGGGGTGGGGGGCGGGGAAGGGGAATGGAGTACTTACCTGCAGCTCAGTGACTTAAGTCATAGGACTGTGCTGTTCTGTTCAACTTTTATCTTTACAGCCTCCTATATGTCCACAGTAACACACTAATTCAAATCATTTTTTTCTGATCTTAATTGCAGTACATGCTGCTTGATATGTCTTAGCATTTTAATGAAGCTTTATTTTCATTTTTAGGTCTGGACAAACTAAAGGATGTCTAAACTGGTCTTTAAGTAAAACAGTTATGTAATTATACTATTTGCATGGTCTGTGCATGACACCTAGTTTCTCAATATCTTCACACAACATGGGAAAAGCATCTTCACTTCAACAGGACGAAGAATGTTTTTAAATCATTCCACCAATTCCATTTAGTGACTGTCTGCAAACTGATGGATTAATATAGTTTAATACTTTTACCTTTCATTTTCCTGATAGATATCAGAGTCTAGTAAGGACTTATCTATTTAGCTACAATGTGAAACTACATAGCTTATTCTCTGATTCATGGCTTTACTTGCCCTATTATGTCAAAGTGAGCACAATAAACTTTAAATCACTATATTTAAAATATAACTGAAATACTGTTTAAGCAAACTTAGTACATGGGTATCTGTCTGATACTATGGCAACTATAAACTCGACCCTGAATCCCACAGCAACATGGAAGACTTTTCTGCTGTTGGGACGCTCTGTTATCTAAGGAGAAGTAATAGATTTTCATCCTGCAGATGACATCTGCAAAGTTTTGTTTTCACTATGTGACATTAACTTAGCTTGACATTGTAAGCATCCATTCTAAAGCAGCATTCTAGGTTTGGGGGTTTTGTTGTTTAATTTCATTACATAACAGAAAAAAAAATTAGATTAACATTGTGGGTCATAACAATGTTATGGTGAGCATCCAGTAATTTATAATTTAGGATTCTTCTTTAGTAATACGGATTTTTAACATTAATATTCTTCCGTTGTTAGAGTTGCCCACTGACTCTGATTTCATAATATTTCCTGCAGATGGCCAGAAATAACATGCATGCAAGGATAAAGAGGAGAAAGCAAATTTCAAAACAATGCCATAGTCTTCATTACAGAAGTGTTCTATTAGTAATTAAGTGTGGAGCTGCACATATGGTGTCTGATTTATCCTCACATTTTCACTGATGCAAACCTGCTATGATAATATTAATGTAAATGTAACCATACCAGTTTTCAGTCAGTCTGGGAACACAGAAAAGGAGTTTTTTTCCTTTCTTTTTCCACGAGTAATTCCACAATTTTTTTCCACTAGAAACTTGGAGAACGAAAAGTAGCCACAATGTCACAAGTTTAGCTGTTGTGGACTTCCCTCCTTTGTATCTTTAAAGGAAATAGCTACCTCATTATTTCACTCTCTTTTGGTGGGTCATGAGTTATGTTCTGGTTTAGGATTATTTCATCAATGTTTTTACTCTTAGCAGATGCTATGATATCCAGCAAACAAGAACAGTTTTTCTAGTGAGGTATGTCAAAGGCTTCTGCCCTCTGTCTGAATATTTTACACTAAAATTTAATTAATGCTGAAGAGAAAAATGGTACTGTCTCTTAACATGGAGCAAGAGAAAAAAATATTTCTCAGTCCATATTTTTTTTTTTTTTTTTCCCTAAGGATATTTAAGAGCACATTATGAAGTTTTTGTTAATTTATATGTACAATTACTTGATTTTTGTCTTCACTTTCCATTCTGTTCTTTAATCCCAGTTCTGCCAAATTCTGACCCTTCATTTGTGAGCAGTTATGTGGCTTCTTCTGGGTACAGGTGTATATTAGTATAAGTCAAAAGGAGTAGCAGGATTCTTCCCGGCCAGCTCCTAGAAAGCATAGCCTTTTATTTTCTGTTTTCCATCTCTTTATAATCTTAGTCTGAAAAACTAGGTAAACTCAGAAATGTACTAAATCAGAAATTTATGGGTAACACTTCTTAAAAGGTACTTTTTCATGTTTGAAAACTCAAAGATATCAAATTTTCATATAGTGATAATACCAGCTTCCCTCCTCCCCGCCCCTCCCCCTCCCCCC
>NW_009221390.1:83597-91984 GCF_000690835.1 Fulmarus glacialis | reverse complement strand
GGGTCCCGCGTGGGTCCGTGAGCTCCCCGCCGCGGCGCTGCCGGCCCGGCTGCACACAGGCTGTCACCCACAAGATGGTGGTGTAAGCACGGGTTTGTCCGCAGCTGGCATTTCCCCCCACCACCACCTCCCGGTCCCGGCCTGCCTCTTGCCAGAAATCAGCACCTGAACCTGCTCTTAAGCAAAACCAGGGGAAAGCTGATCATCGTTGTCAATGAGAACACGTGGCTCTCCGAAAAATCTAGTGGGTCCTCTGGCCAGCAGAAGGCACATGTGATTTCTGGTCCTTTGATGCCTGGAGCTGGCCCACACCCCTCAAAAACTGAGTGAAGAACTTCCCTTGATGCTCAGTCTAGAGACATGTCTCCAACTCATTTTAGTCCAGGTGAGAAATTGGGATACCACTGAAAACACAAGCACTTAAAGGATCAGAGAATGAAACCTCCTCCTCTTCGTGTTCACCTGAGGGATGCAGATACCCTGACCCCAGCGCTGGGTCCTGGACTCCCTAAGACTCTCACTGCACTGGTTCCTGCTCATTTCAGCAGTGCAAGGGAGGAACCACCCCGCTGCCAGAAAATTCACCCACTCGATCAGAAAAGCTACTTCTCTGAACACAATGGCTTTTGTTAATTACACATTTAAATGAGCTGCTTTAAGTGTGGAGAATCACTGGTCAAGGCAGACCTGAGCTTCTCGAAGCATTTCATCCGGTTCTCTCTGTATCACTGTTCAAACCTGGGGCCTCACTCAGCAAGTAATAGGTGCAGTCATGGAGGTGTGTGGGGGGGGATTTCCAAGGAGTCTACTGACCTCTGTGAAATTACTGTGAAACTAGGAGCAGGAACAGGTCTGCTCCCAAGAGCAGGATATCCTATATTCACCAAAAACAAATTATCCGCCCCAGTTTTGATTTCCCCACAGTCTAACATTGATGTCACTCGCTGAACTTGTCCGTCTCCCCCTACGGACACTCACACAAGCAAGAAGGAAATCAGGCACACAGCTTTCAACTTTCACACACTTACAGCCAGTTCGGCTCTGCCATTCCCTGCTCCTTGGGGAGCCCTTACTGAAGTTATGCAGATAAGGCTGCTAAACCAGCCCCCCCTAAGGCTGAACTCTCCATTCTGACCCATGCCCTAAAGCCCCGTTAATATCTGGGACTCCTTCCAGATGCACCCTGCTAGCATCAAATGGTCGATGCTGTACCAGCTTGTCCTAGTGAAGTTAGCAAGGCTTCAGGACAGCCCAAGCTTTGTAGGTTTGTTCAGACTTGTGAAACACCTACGGAGGGCTCAATGACTCAAAAAAGCCTTTAATTTCATGTCTAAGTGCCACCCTTCACAGTGTGTTAAAAGAGAAGGGAGATTGCACAGAACAAAATGTATACAAAAAAGAAACATTCCCACTTGCGTTTGAAAAACTGTTAGGGAAGTGAATAGCTTTTAATGTGTAATGAGCAGCCATGTCCTTCAGAGAGCTTTGGAAATCTGACCATTAATTTGATCTTCTTTTTCTCCCCACTTGGATCAATAGAAAGATTTTCTACATGTACATTTTCAGACCCTTGTTCACTGTTAATTTTCCCTCTGAATCCATTTCAGCATCTTCCTCCTAGATTTTGTCAGTCACTGCCACAGAGATTTAGCAAGGCTGTCTTGTAATCGCCACTGGTGTCATCCTGACAGGAGAAAAAACAAAAAAGAAAAAAAAAAAAAGAAAAAAGGTGAGCATGGAAGTTCATCTGCACACTCTGAGTGCTGACTTTGTCAGTCCGTGGAATATGCCCACACAGGAGAAGGACTTTGGAAAGAGCAAGCCAGATTTCAGCAGAGTTACTGCCAGCTGACATGCCATCAAAAGTGAACAGAGAAATGAGGCTTGTAGCTGCCACCTGAAATAACATGTATCAAGTCCAATTCTTTTATTTGGAATGCAGGTGAGCAATAGACCATCCCACACAGCAGCGCAGACAAAGTCAGCATGAACGAGAGCAACCAACCCTGTTGTGCTCAGATTTTATGTCCCTGGTATTGTGTAGCATTCTTTCCCCTACAGGAAGGGAAAAGGCAGTATAGTTATCCCTGACACATGACATTTTTTAAAAAGCCACAAATATGGTCATTTTGATAAAAAATTTGCTCCCTTTGAATGTTTTGTGATGACAGGTGTAAAGCCAGTTCCACTTCTCAGAAGGAATGAATATTCCGAACAGACCCTTGAAGACTGATCATTAGTCAACATGACAAACACTGACAGCATCAAATAGAAGAAAGGGCCCTCATTATAGAACCAGACTTCCCATGGGGACTGCTAAGAATAGAGCTTCTGTGCCATTTGCGCTGGGGGACAGGAATGTCCCCGAGTCCTTAGGACAAATGGTAAACCCCAGCATTTCATCCCTAATAGGGGAGGGTCATTCACTCAGAGCAGAGACTCAAACCTCAAAAGCTACAATAGGTTTAGAAACTGAACCTTGTCAAAGCTTATCTTGCCACGGTATAGGCCAAGCCTTCATCTGCAATAAGTCAGTTTAAAAAAATTAAAACAAAACAAAAAAACCCCACAAAACCCAAACCAACAACAGAAAGAAAAGAAGAGAAAAAAAGCAGCACTGTTTTGACTTGAGGTAGTTAAGGACAGCAGAGAGAGAGAGGAGAAAATAGCACAGCAGTGTGGGAAAGGTGTAACAGGGAGGATTAAATGAATCTAGATTCATCTAGGAGATAATGAAGTGCATGGATACAGAGTCTGGTCCATGAAAGACCTGTAGCAGTCTCCCCTCGGGTTTGGCTTTGCTCAAGTCACTTACAGCGCATACAATCTGACTCACCTTTCAGGCATATATGTCTCTCAGGGAGCTGACTGTTAATAGGCCTAATGAAGGAGAGCTATGATCTTAGCAGAAATGACATTTTTACTCAAAATAACCATGGAAGCATGCCACAGTGCTGGACAGGCTAGGAATGTATGTGATGGCTAAGAACTATCATATCAGGATGCTGCTTACCAGAATCATACTGGAGAGAGACTTTCCTGCAATATGCTTGAATTCAGCCTTTATAAGATTCAAGTCAACTTCACTTCGAGAAACGATCACCCTTATAAGAGTCTCATCATCGGTGCCAGCCCCCTGAAATAACAGATACATCAGTCTGTGGTGTTAGTGGATGTTCAAGGGATAAGCTGTCGCAAACTGGTCCAGGGCAGGAGTCATCAGCTTTCAAACATCGCTTGGCACATCTTCTGCAGCACATCTACTTCTCTTTCTGGAGGGCCAACCCCCACCCCCCTCCCAGGGGCCACTGTCAATACCACAAGCCCGCCATGGAAGTGTGCTGTAAGTCTTTGCACATGTCAAATGCAAAAGCAAACATACTACAGAGTTGGAAGTGGGCACCGAATACATATTGACCTTCTGCAGCACCACTCATACAACACTTGGCTTCAACCAATATTGTTTAATCACTCACAGGAAAATTAAGATCACATCAGTAACAAAAATAATCACTCAGCTTTCCACAAAATTGGGAGAGCTGACATCCTTTACGTATCAGTTAAGACTTACAGGGGTACACTCTACAGATGCCTTATGTGTCCCCATTTGGAACTCTTTCATTTTATACTGCCATTGAGAGAATTGCTTCCTAGAAAGAAAATATTGTGGTTCAGTCCATTAAGTTAACATTATGGGCAAAACTCCACCATGATCAACCTCCTAGAAAAGCATCTTCCAGAAGTTTTGTCCATGTTCCAAAAGGTGGGACTGGGCTCCTTGCAGACTCCTAAGTCAGAAAAGCCAGACTCCCTTGGTATCTCAAGCTTAAAGGGTACTTTTCTACCCAAGGTGGTAGAAGGGATTCTGCCATTACTTGCAACAATAGCACTAAATTTGCCGGATTTCACCACAACCTTGGCTCTTCTAATTTGAATTGGTGGAAGCCAGGTTACAAGTTAAGTCCAGTATGAAAACAAGTACGTTACAATGAAGAGTCTTACCTTTAAAGCATGGTACAGCCTCTCTGCAAAGTAGCAATGGACGTTCCTGGTGCATTTCACTAGGGCATACAAAAAGGCTCAGTAAGAATCAATGGTAATTCCAGTCCAGTGCAGCAGGTAACAGAGATTCAACATGCTTTCCTTTAATTCTGTGTGCCCCTGGGATCTGAGCTTATCTACTTACCTAAGAAGTACCCTTTACTTCCTACCAGATACCTTTATAAAGTAGATCCATCCCGTAACAGTCAACTGCTGCAGGAGAAAAGGCAGCAGACTCAGGCAAAAGAAAAGGAAACGTAGCCACTCTTACCAATAGCCAGCATGGCATCCTCAAGTGAACCATGAGTTTCACTCTTGATAGAGTCTTCTATGCTCTTACCGGCCAGTTTCTGGTATTCTTCAAACACTGTTTGAAGCACAAAGAACTTCAATTTTTTTACCAAGCAACTGCTCAGACATTCTGTGCCCAATATTTACAGGTATTGCTTGTGTGGCGATATGAAAACACAGATTCTGCTAAAGCAATGGCCACATTTGCACCAACTTCAGGAGGCTTTAGTCAAGCCCAGAAATCAGCTACAAAAATGGATGGCAACATTCACAAAAACCCAATCCATCCACAGGTCTTAATTCCTTGCCTTCATTTGAAAATGCAAGTTCAGTCACCTCATATTCATTTGGAAATCTGACCCTTCATCGCTGCCTTTAACCGCAGAAATGAAGCAGACAACAGAAGGTTAGGCACAACTCCATCATTTGGTCTTGTGTTTGTTGATGTCACTAGCTTCAGGAGCCAAAATAAAATCAAATTATATCTAGGACTATGCTGCTCCTGGCCCTTGGACTTTTAAATGACGACAACAGTTTGGGAAAACTTACTATTTCAATCACGATTTTAAAAAAACAACTCGGAAAAGATGAGCAAGACACAGGTGCAGATTCCAAGATAATTGAACTCCCACATTAACAAAAGCTCAGCAACAGAGGAGTTGTTCACCTTATACACTTTGGATACTCTGGGGTTCAGAATTACAGATCTCAGTTTTGATTCCTAGCTCTCAGACTAACAAAGAAGGAAAATTGCTATGTAATGCAATGGACATCTTAATAGAATTTGCTCAGCATTCAAGATCAGATACCTAAACATTAACACTCAGAAAGGGGTGTTAGAAGACTGGGGAAAGGCAATACCAACAGAATAGACAGATGGATACAACCTTCTCAATTCGGGCCTACTCTCCATATCAAAAAAAAAAAAAAAAAAAATTAGCTGCAACAATTACATTCAAGTTTTAAAGGAAAACAGTTACAGGCTGCTGTAGCACAGAGGAAATTACTTGCTTGGTGATACAGTAGGTCCCAAAGATTGCTTGCATCCCGACAACAACTAGTTGAAATTCAGTTCCTAAAGGCAGACACAGCCAAAGACTAGAGACCACTTTTTTTGTTGTTTTCTAAGTGATGCTGGGAGATTAAATTTGAAACACAAGGGGGGGCTGGCCTCCAGGATCTAGAAGACAGCCTCAGAAGACCTCAGTTTGAAAAAGCTTAGGCATACCTAATTTACCATCAGTTAAATTATTAGGTCCAGCTGATTTACACAGTACTTGATATGCTTAGATTCAGCCGACATAACAAAATCTGTTAGTCAGAGCCTTGGACTGCCTCAAAAGTCTTGAGATGACAAGGCCAGGTCTCTGCTGCACAGGGCAGTGGGGAGCTGAGGGCTCCCTTAGCTGGAGCTGGATTAGTGTCTTCCCTCCCAGCAGCCTCTGCTGCCCTCAGAAGAACCTGGGGCAGAAATGCAAGGTGCACCCTGTGATTCTCCAGCACTGAATAACCAGCTACTTTTCTGGCGTTTTTTTTCCCCAGAGGAACCCACATCCAAGGAGTCATGGGTCTGTCCACTGCATGCTTCTACCTGGTTAGAAAGGGACTCTCTCCCTCTCTCTCTCTCTCTCTCTCTCCCCCCCTCCTTTGGTTTATAAAAACAGTTATACCATCCAGCCATCACCACTGTATAAGGACTCTGAGATAAGCTACTTGATTTTCAGCAGCACTAAGTCTTCATAAGTTTTCATGAAAGCTTCTGGCAGCTGTTGGTCACTGAGTGACCAAGAATTAGGAGACAGACTCAGGTACTTTTTTCTGACCACCCATCTCTCCCATCTACAGCCCTGCCTCTTCTTTTTGGCTAGACTGATTTCTCATTTCAGAGACTTGGGAGTGTAGGCTCTGCTCCATACCTTTCAGCAAGTGTGTGGCACTCCTTGTGCACAAGATGGTGATGAACTGTATCTCGTCAGTGCCCCGTATCTTCTCCCCAGCAGCATAAAGAGTCTGTAATTTAACACACCGTTGTTAGAGAGATGTTCTGTGTGTGCAGCTCGTAAAGGAACAGAGTTTGGCTTAAGGCACTGCTAGGGTAAAGGGGTCTGAAGTAACCTAAAACACTGTGTGAACTAGACTCTCCTAGAATGGTTGGTTATGAAAACCCTTGACTCTGTCTTCTAGTTAAATTGGAGCAGCCACTATCTCCACCCTTTCCAGCCCTCCTGCAGCAGCTGGAGCAGCCAACAATACTCTTGAGGTTTCTTCCCTATTCTTTGCTGTCCCATTCCACCATACCCATATACTTTCACATATCAAAAGCAGCTAAGCCTAAGCCCAGCTCTCATCATTCCTCTTTGGAACAGCAAGGCTCAGCCGTGCAGGCAAAATTGAAGAACCCCAGGCTGCTTCTGCTTGAAGACCACCCCTCTCCAAACTATTGTGGCTCCAACCCTCTGCTGACCAGGACCCTGCTGCTCAGTGAAGCACTCTGAAGTTCAAGACAGGGATGCAGGCATATCACTGATCACAGGCATTTGAGAGTACCTCTGCATCCTGGAGAGCCAGTGCTGTGTCCACGTAGAGAGTGGCATTGTCCCTCTCACCCTATAAGAAGAAAAAGAAAGGTAACCATTTTGTCTCGTGAAGATTCTTCCATATATGTAAGGATCACAGCGTACATTCTGGGCAAAGATCAATTATCCTTCTCTGATATCTATTTCTGCAGAGTACTCAAGCAGCGATGTTTCAGACAGCACAAGTGCTAACTCCTTCACTGACAGGCACTGAAATAAGTCATATGAAGCAGAGCCAAACAATCGCTAAGTTATTCTGCTGCTAGGCAGGAAAATGTGGAAAACGTGATAGGATAAATGCACCCGAAGGCACTCAGCATTGAGGGCACAGACCCTGGAAGAGTGGTGAATCAACTGAGGGGCATTGTTTCCTAAGACCCTTGTAGAGTGCAACGGCTTTACGCATATGTAGAAGTGAGGCGTCTCCCTGCAGCAGGGCTGACTGTAAGTTCCCAGCTCTCTCAGTGGTGCTAAGGGAGGGGGTTCCCCTGCTTCAGTCACATTGAAGCTGAAACACAGATCCAGTCCTCTGTGACATGTTTGTCTCTGCAGTTTATCTGGTGATCATGACTATTGCCTCTTCTATTGCATGTCTTCTACAAAAATGAAGAGAAAAACGTGAAGATCTTTATACCCTCATTTCTCTTCTCTAGCATTACCTGAAGAAGGCAAACCAGAATCTGTTCAAAATAGCCACTTGTTTCCGATTTTATGTCTTCTTCCAGATCAGAACCGTATTCTACCTTTTTTTAAAGAGAAGGACAAGGGAAGGGTTTGTTATTTGGGTGATATAGTCGGGATATTACCAGTCACCCAAGGACACACAATAGCCTGACACTAATCAAGAAGGTCACTAGGGAAAAAAAACAGGGCTGAGATCAGCTCACACCCTCAGCAATACCCAGGTCGGCATTCGCATCCAACTAAGTCACTAGCTCCACTGATGTCCAAGGCATAAGCACAGAGCTAATGTTAGAGATATAGTTTAAGGGACCAAAGAGATACCATATATTTACAAATACATATTTCATAAACTCCCATCTAGAGTGTAATTAACGGGGAGAAAAAGCCAAGTACATAGCTATAGTTTTGTTTTCGTTCTGACAATAGCCTGTGTAGTCAAGCTGAACCAAATTTGTGATTTGCTGACCTTTTCCCCTAGCTCGCTGGAGAGTCAGAAAAGGATTTTCAAATTCTCTCAGCATAGCCATGTTCTGTTTGCCAGAAACAGAGTTAGGTTGCACCTGTGTAATTAACGGGGAGAAAAAGCCAAGTACATAGCTATAGTTTTGTTTTCGTTCTGACAATAGCCTGTGTAGTCAAGCTGAACCAAATTTGTGATTTGCTGACCTTTTCCCCTAGCTCGCTGGAGAGTCAGAAAAGGATTTTCAAATTCTCTCAGCATAGCCATGTTCTGTTTGCCAGAAACAGAGTTAGGTTGCACCTTCTTGCTTTTAAAAATCTCATTTTCCTGATGAC